>NC_046665.1:121076545-121084084 GCF_010883055.1 Belonocnema kinseyi | reverse complement strand
ATAAAAACACGTAAACTCAAAAGATGTGGACTGTGACTGCACCATATATCTAGTCGGGAGTGGTGCTGACTGAAAACAGATGATTTGGAGCGATTCGCGCGCTATCTGTCGGTCATTCTAAGGACTTATTGAACTACCCTCGTACTTACCCCTAGATGCCCAGATGTGCACCTACGTTCAGAAGAATACGTTTGGGACTTGAAAATTGTTTCAAATGCTGATTGGGAGACCAATGAAATTTAAGCTGCAACAAATTTATCACCAGCGTTTTTCTGTTAATTTTTAAGGTTATGTTATTTCAAGTATAAAATAAAAATGATATACATATTAATACTATGATATGTATAAATATATACATATATTATCACTGATAATATTATAATTATGTTTTGTTATAAAAGCCTTATTTATATCTTGATCCGCATGTGAAAGAAATTAAAGAAATTGGCGATTTCAATTATACTTGAATAAAATATATTCTTGTTTATAAAAGTTCATTTTTTAATTGAAAAACCTACTATTATATTTTAGGTATGAAATTTATATCTTTTGGATAAAAACTCAATTATTTTGTTGAAAATGTAACTACTTTGTAAAAAATGTCCTGTTTTCTATCAAAAGTTCAACTACTTTGTTAAATTTTTGAATTTTTTTATTTGAAGGTTTATTTCTTTCGTTGCAAATTTAACTATTCTGATGAAAATATGATTTATGTATTGTTTAAAGTATATTTTTGAAATATTCAATTAAACTATACCATTTTTGATTAAAAAATGAAATTTTTCAGTTAAAAATTTAACTATTTGTTTGAAAAATTCATCTTTTTTAGTTAAAAGTTCAACTTTTTGGTTGAAAGATCATGAATTTGTTGAAAATTCACTTTCCTTGTAGCAAATTGAATAGTTATATGGAAAATTTATACTTTATGGTTGAAAATTCATTATTCATGAACTATTTGGTCGATAATTAAAATTTTGGTTGAAAAATGAACTCTTTGATTGAAAAATCATATTTTTCGCTTAAAAAATTCAACTTTTTGTAGATAATTCGTCTTTTAAACAAAAAAATTTAATAATTTCGTTGAAAATTTATATATTTTGTTTAAAATTCGGGTTTTTTGTAGATCATTAATTTTCTTAGTCTAAAATTCACCTTTTCCTTTAAAATTTAACAATATTGTTGAAAATTTGTTTTTTTTCTTGTTCAAATCAATTTAATTTGAACAGAATGGTTTGAAATAGAAAGCCTTGAATTATAAAAATTGTAATGAGCTGAATTTGAACATTGAATGTTACAATTTTAATTTTAAAAAAGATTAAAAATTAACTTCAAATTATTTCAAATAATTTGAAACACGATGTCGATTTTTGCAGATTTTGAAAAAATTAGGCTTTTTGAAAATTGTAAAAGATTTACAAAGAATAACAAAAATTGTTGTGATTGCTAAGAAAATTGAAAATAATTTTTTTTTTTGAAAATTAAATTATAAGTGAAAATTTAAAAAGATTTTTTAATTAAAAAAAGCATTAGGATGATTTTAAAGCATTTTTTTATTTTGCAGTTTTTTTAATTTGAGGGAAGAATCTAATTAAGAAAATATATGAAGATTCAACCAAAAAGTTTACTTTCTAACAAAATAAATTAATTTTGTATCAAATAATTGGTGTTTTAACTAATAAAATGCACAGGATAAAGTTTTCACCAGAAATAGAATAGTTCAATTTCCAGTTGAAAACTGAGATAAATGTTGATTTAAACAAGAAAAAAAAAAATTTCCAACAAAGTTGTTAAACTGTCAACCAATAAGATGAATTTTCGACCCAGAAAATTAATGATTTACAGAAAAAGACAAATTTTAAACAAAATGAAAAATTTGCTACTCTTTTTTAGGTGCAGAACTTTAGTCAATCTATCTCTTTTTGTATCTTGCTTTGTTTTCCAAAAAATGGGGTTATTGATTTTTTATTAGTTTTTTTTGCGATAAAAACCTTAATTTTCGATTTTTTGTTAGCGAAATTCAAAAGTTGTTTCGACTATCTTGTGGCGATAAATTGTTCGTATTTTGTTCGACTATAAATATTTCTCAAAACGTTGACATTAGAGGGAATCCGCGAAGGTCATTTTGCACATAAAAACAATACCTTTTCATTAGGATGAGAATGTAAAAAGTAATAATAAGGCGATAATTATAAAAACGTTCATCATAAATTGTATAGCTTCTCGATGTGAATAATTATATACGTGAAAGAATTTAACTTCTACTAAATTAATAAGGTGCTAATTAATAAGGTTTTAAAATTTTATACTTTCAAAACTTTCTACATTTTTGAGAAGAATATCTTTAAGGTAGAAAATCTAAAATAATGCAAGATTTTCAGGGTAATTCTTTTTCTTAAAATAAGCACCTTGTAAATGCGGTGTATTTGTTTATTTTAGTTGGTTAAATGATTAATAAGTCAGTGAAATAGAAAACTTTTACGGCAACGAGTAATAGGGAATGCATTCTTAGTGCATCATGTTAAAATTGTTTTATAATTTACACAACAGGCAATCTGTTAATTTGTTTATAAAAACTATTCAAAAAATTGTAAAATGGCATCGATTCTCGATTATTTGTAATTCAACAATTATTTTTCAAACATTCTATATCAAAACCCTAGATTAAAATAAACAAAACAGTGTCATTTTAAAAGATAGTTTTACTTTTCTGAGATACTTGTAACATTATAAGCTTGCTTGAGATTTCTTTAAAATTCCTTGATAACTTTAGAAATATTTATAAGTATATAAAAATCTTATAAATTTGTTAAAATCTTACTTCGAAATTAGTGATAGCAGATGAAAGGAGCTAAATTTTCTTCTTTCCGGTTCCTTCAAAGAGCGAGTTTTGGAACTTGCTCTGATCTTGGAATGCAAAAATGAGGTGGATAGAGCCATTTTTGATACCCTTTGACCTACAGGTTCCAAAGAACAAGTGTTATTTGTATGTATTTTGACTTCCTGATTACGAATTTCGAGGATGAATTTTCCAAAAGTTAATGGGTAATTAGTTATTAACAATTTAAATGTTTAAACGGCCACAGTTAGTTTTTTTGAAAACTTATTGTTATTATGGCACCGGAAATGTATTCCTTATTTCACGGAAAATGCGCCGGTTTTTTCAGATATAAAAAATGTTGATTAGTACTCGAATTATAACAATTTTTGTTAAGGTGTCTTCCCGGCCGCTCGACCGGCCGCTCACCCGGCGTGTTCGGGCTTCCGCCGCTTACGATCTTCCATTACTCGGTTCGCTGTATCTCAAGTTCTATTTAAGTTTTTTCCAATCTGAAAATACTTCGGCGTTTGTTAGAACATAAGAAATATTTGGCACATTTAAACGATATTTTTAAGGTCATGAGTAAATTTTCTAAGGTTATTTAAACAATCAATTTGTTATTAACTAATTACCTATTAACTTTTAGACAATCCACCCTCGAAATTCGTAATCAGGAGGTCAAAATACATAAAAAACACTTGGGTGGAACCCGTTACTCCTGGCTCCTATACTGATCAGAAACAACTGCCAACTACATTTCTGCAAAAAATAGAAGGAGCGAGTTTTGGTACTCACGAATCTAGGGGAAAAGAATCATTTAGACCTACCCCCTGTCTCCACCGTTTATGCGTGTGGATTTGTAGTTTTCTTACGATCCAGAGGGGAAATGTCGGTCAAACTAAGCCAACAGATGGCACCACAAAAAGTAGGTCTGTCTTTTTTATTGAATTGCATTAAGAAAAAGCAAAAATAATTAAAAACTTGATGCTGTTTGCAAATAAACAGAAAAGAATATATGAAGAAATAAGACTAACTATTACTAATTATTTCAAAAAAGAAAAAGTCATGAAAATATGTAGTTTAATAAGAATAAAATTTAATTTTGAGATACATGTTGCAAGCAGTTCGAACTTTATATTTTTGTGACTTATGTTGCTCATATTATTGATTTCATTATTTGTTAATGTTAAACAAAATTATTTATTTTTGAAATGATTAATATAGATAATGAAAAAATTAATAATATTTAAGACCTGAATGACAAAAATATTTAAAACATATACATGATCAGAAGAAGTAATGAAAAATATATTACTTATATCCAATATAAGTATAATAATAATTAGAATATGTGAGGTTACAACTTAAGTTGCAAAGCAAAGAATCTGTGCTCCTTTTAAAACCTTTAAAATTTCAAGTTTTGAACGGAATATTTTTAAAGAGTAGTGGTAATTGTAATTAAAATGTTTGAGGGCATCATTTGGAAAAAAGTCAATGACACTAATGATAAATAAGAAAATAGATGTACAACAAATAAATTATTGCATTGTAAAAATGTATATATGATATTCGGTTCAATTTAAATAAATATATACATTATATGAAATAATATTAAATCCACTTTCTCATTTATTAGTCTTTTCATTAACTTTTTCCAAATTATTCCCTCAATATACAATATACGTTATATATTTTTTATTATTCTTCTGATCATGTATATGTTTTAAATATTTTTGTCATTGAGGTCTTTAATATTATTAATTTTTTCATTAGCTACATTAATAATTTTAACGAAAAATAATTTTGTTCAACTAGAACAAATAATAAAATTAATAATATAAGCAAAATAAATCACAAAAATATAAAGTTCGAACTACTTTCAAAATGTATCTCGAAATTGTTGCCTGAGCGTTCGAACAAATTTCTACTAGATTTTTTGGGGAAGTTTTAAGTTATCTAATTTAGCAGTTGCTAGTTTTACACATAAAAAATAACATGAAAGCAATTGTATAATAAAAAGAGAAAATTTTTTTCACAATAAGTAGGACTGTAGATATTCATGAAAATATAGCCCATGATTACAGATTAACAAATTCCCATGCATTTGGTCAATCATGATCCCCTCAGCATTCAATGAAGTGAAGTTAGCTAGTGATTGAAAGGAAAATGCCTTATTGTGTGTGTAGACGGTCATGACTTTTTCTATACACCCCGGCTTTAGTTTGAATGTCGACGGCCATGACTAACCTGATACAGTGAAACCCTTCAATTGCCCACCCTTCTATATCCCTTCCGAGAATTAAGGCCGCGCCGCATGTAGGTGAAACAAGAGCTGCGCGGGGTATAATGCGTTAGTTCCTACTTTCCGTCACCGCCAAAATCGGCGCTATTGAAGAGTTTCACTGTATTTGTAGGTTGCATTAGGAAGTTATACTTTTATTCTAAGTGAATATATACTCCACAAATCTGCATGAGCCAAAATTCAGTCTCCAAATGATACTTTCCCCTGATGCTTATATGTGCACCTACGTTTAGAGGAACAAATTTAAAACTTGAAAAGTCTCCCAAATGCTCATTGGGAGAGAAATGAAATTAGAGCTGCAACAAATTTAACACCAGCGTTTTTCTGTGAAATGAAAAAACCACTGAAACTTGAAAATTGTTTTTAGTTACTCTTTAATAACAAGCGTTCCTCCACTTTCATTTACTTCAGAATTACCAAGTTTCAATACTACTGATATTTCAATTTTGTAGGTGAAAAACTATTACAAATATGTAAATTACGACATAAGTTTTAACGAAATTAGATAATACTTTTTTGTTAAATCTGACGCATAAAATACAAATATAATATTTAGGTATCAAGTATAATCATAGAAAGATAAGATTAAGGTCCATTACAAATATGGAAAAAAACCTGTTCCTAATCTAATTAGGAATCAGAGTACACATCAGTTAAAAAATTAACTACAGTGTTTTCGCTAATTGGAAAAGATGAGGATCGATTATACTTTGTTTTTGTACTCGGTGATTGACTCTATAGGTAACTAAAAAAATATAATATACAGTTTGAACAATATTTTTTCACTTCTTGCAAATAACACTTCGTCTTATTCAATCCTATTGAAATCCTATTGAAATAAGTACAAACAAACTGTACACCTTTCAAAATTTTCTGAAATATTTCCAATTCTTTTGATTATTTTTAACTCCTTTGAAAGTTTGTATAGCCCTCGAGAACGTTTAGGGTTTTCTTACGATACCTTCAACTACCATAAATTCTTTAAAATCCTGGTAAATTATTAAAATCGATTAAAATTGTTATTTTAATCTTTAAAATGAAAAACCTAAAATATTGAAAATCCACCCGTATATTTTAAAATCCCGTGACATTTTTCAAGCTCTTAAAAATTTTAAGGAATTACAAAAAAACTTAAAATATTAAAAATCTTTGGCTATTTTAAAAATTGATCCCCATGATCAATTCAATAAAAGCTTTAAAAATAGTCCATTGAATCAAATTGAACCGAGTAAATTTAAGAGAATTTAAGTTAATTAAAAAAATTCAAAAGAAATTCAAAGAATTAAAAGATCCCACGATAAATTAATAAGAATTCTGTGCAAAATTAAAAAAGATTGTAATCTCTTCAAATCTTGAAAACCTTATAAAATACCTCACGCCGATTGAATAAATTCTTTTAAATAAATTTAAATAATATTCAATTCCACGAAGTTCCATGAAATCTGGCGATATTTCCCGAAATTCTGGAATATTTATTAAAATACCTTGAGATCTTTCAAAAAAATCATTACAATCATTAAAATCTTTGGAAACCTTACAAAATCCAGTTCATTCTTTTAAATTTTCTCAAATTATCACAAATAATTTGCAAGTTCCCTAGAATATTTTCAAGTTCCCCAAAATATTAAAAATTCCTTAAAATATTTTTAAATCCCTTGAAACTTTTGAAAGCCTCTGAACGTTCCTTAGAATTTTTAAAAATACCTCAAAATAGTTCAAAATAATTCCAGACAATTCAGAAATAAAACAGAGTAGTTTAGGGACATTAACTGTATACAGGGTACAATAGGGCTAGGCCTGAATAAGTGATAACTAATTTACAAGAAATTATAAATCTTGACAGCTAGCAACCATAAAATATTAAATTAAAATATCTGGCTGAAAACTGCTGCTAAACAGAAGCCCAACTGGGTAGAAAATTCATTGTTTCTCCATGTGAAAAATTTATATCCATCTATTCGTAGTACTTAGAAAGCCGAAAAATCCAGCCTAATGAATTTTCTTGATAAACGCAAAATTATATTTACGATATTTGAAAAATCAATCCAAAATGAAAAAGTTTAAGCCTAACAACAAATGGTATAAAGAAGGTCAGGAGAAGAAAATTTTTTATTTTTTAGAAGCCCTAAAAGATTAAGATTATAACTTTTTGAATTAAAAGAAAATCACAATTTTCATCGCACAAAAAATATTGAAAAGTAAAAAATTACATTTTGTCGTCACACCGTGGAAGACACGAAAAAGATGGACACTTAAGGTAAAAAAAGCCTTCCTGATCATGAAATTCACCGCGGAAATAGGAAAGAGTTTTATTCTAATGGTAAAAACCAAAAGAAAAAATACTGAATACCACAGTCACATAAATAAATACTATTTTGCGGAGCAAAAAAGCTGTCTGTACGGTGTTGTTGTATTGGTC
>NC_046665.1:121068490-121076445 GCF_010883055.1 Belonocnema kinseyi | reverse complement strand
CGTCTTGGCATGCAAAAATGAAACCCTCTGTACCAGACTTCAATCCAGGCGATTTAAGGAAAGCAAACGTTAGCTCACAAGACATTGACTGATCCTTCACATATCTGTGGAAGATACCGTGCATCCTCTTATCCAGGAGCTGTTAACGAAAGTTTTTCTCTTGTGCTTTCTTAATCCGGGCTTTCAGGAGTGAGCACTCGAGATAGATTAGATTTGATGCATTTTCCTCACCCCTAATACTGAAGTCAAGTGCGAGTGTTTCAGCAGCCTCCTCCGCTGCTTTGTACAGAAATGCTCCTTTGCCCACTTCTTCGTGATTCCTGACCATTTTAAGAAGAGGGTCTCTTCCATTTGCAACTCTATGTGCTGTACCCAGAATAATCCTGTTGTGAAGACATTCAAGACTCAATATTCCGCGACCCCCTTGACGGCGTGAGATGTACAGTCGCGGAACGGAAGATTTAAGATGCATGCTTTTGTTCATGTGCATAACCTTTCTTGTCCCGATATCAAGAGATCTGAGCTCGTTCTTCGTCCATGGAACTAATCCAAATAAATAGAGTAGTACCGGGACGGCAAGCATGTTCGTTACAGATACTTTGTTCCTCGCCGACAGTTCGGAAGATCAAATCTGTAGGATGAGACGTTTGTATCTGCTTCGGAGAGTATCCTTTATAGATGTCACATCCTGAATGCGGCTCTGTGGCACGCCCAGGTATGTATAAGTCTCTCCAGCGCAAAGGTGTCGTATGGCGCTTCTATCAACGAGCTCAGGATCTTCAGGGATGTCATTAAGTTTTCCTCGCTTCAAATAAACCTTGGCGCATTTGTCTAACCAAAATTTCATTCCAATTTCCTTAGTATATCGTTCGAGAATCCCCAGAGCTAGATGCAGTTGCTCTCTGTTTTTAGCATAGATCTTAAGATCCTCCATGTAAAATGCCAGATGGGATAGTAAATCTGGTTTTCCAAAGCGGCATCAATCTCTCTATGCATCCAACTATTTGCGGATGAACCGTCCAGTCTATGCTGAACTTCGTAGACTTCTCTCCAAAATACTTCGACGTCCTCTGGTTTGGGTGGGTGTTCGACAGTAACTGGAGGGTCTTGGAAGAGTCGAGATGGGTCAGAGAGAAACTGTTGATTTTCTCTGACCCACCTCTCCCTCCGCTCTAGACTTCACTTGGCGTCAGATAGTATCCGTTTTCTCTCAACAATATGCTGCCTGATGGTCAGCAGCTTTGACTTGTTAGGTGTGTGATAACGCTTCCGGAGTTCGCGCGCGAAGCTCGTCATCCATTTCAGTCAGATCTTTAGGCTTGAGAGAAACCTTGGTGTTGATGTTTCTCCGGGTCGTAAAGCATCGCTCTTCATCTATTGGATGCCTGTCCGCGGTTGGTTTTAGTGTCGCCTCTCTTTCTTTGCAGCCGGCTTGTTCTAGCTGTGGTAGAGTAGGCGTTCAGCTTACATAGCCCCCTTTACGGAGTAGTTCAGCATGGTTTCGCAGACGTTGCTGCGAAAAGTGCGATAGCTTCGGTTGTTTCTCGCACCACAGAGCATGCAGCCGTGCCATGTAACCCCGTTCATGGGCCACACTCGCCTCGTAGCAGTCTAGCAAGTCGTGATTCAGTGGCTCCGTCCACCCAAAGGTCACGAGATCCCGCCGATCCATCGCATTGAATCCATTTTCATTGGCTCCCCCAGCTCTAGATTGGTCGGCATTGTTGGCTGACCCATTTTCGGGAGCCATGCGCGTCCTGTTGTTTTGAACCGCACTTACTACAACTATGTTTGGTGTTGTCATTGTTGTTCCCACGAGAAGCTAGGGAAAGGGGTTCGTCCATCCTTGTAGAGCCCCGCATGCAAGGATAAGGCTGCTTACTCTGAGAGGTCGCTTGGTATCCCAGAGTCACCGTTCTAGACACCTCACCCAGGTACCATTCAGCTTTCGGCACAGATTTCACACCTCCGCTTGGGGGTTAATTCCTTCGGGATCACCCCTGGACAATTGTCCGCGATTGCCTATTTATTTTTGTAACCATATTCAGTAGAAACCCTTGGTACAGGGACCCTCTATCCGCAACCCGAGGACGCGTTCGGTGGCTTTGTCATAGGCCCTTCGGTTTGATTCTAGAGGAAATAGGTTCGTAAAAAACCACACTATTTCCCGTATTTTAATTGCATTTCGGGCTTTGAATCTGGATAAAATATTATATTCGTATGCTTTGTATCTTATTTTATGCATTTATAAAATGAAATTGAAAACAAAATTTTTACTTAAAAGGTGGGGAGGGTGATCCTTGTTTGGGAAGTTTTACGGATGATTCAATCTTCGTATCATGAATGTGTCAAGAAACCGGAAATGCGAAAAAATTATTGAAAATAGCGTGTAATTTAAACAAATATTTTATTTCTTCTTGCAGAATTGAGTTCACAATCCGGTGGTTCTTGGCCTGATACTCCCCGCCCAGGTCGTGACCAACCTTTTAATTCTTCTTCACACAGACCTCAGTATCCTGCCAAACCTGAGCCTGGTCCACGTGACAAGTCCGGATTTCCTATTCCCTGCCCCTTTCCTGCCAAGCCTGCCACTCTCTGTTCTGTTTCTCTCAGGTCTGATGCTGCCTTGGTAAACAATTCCATAGGTGACTACAATAATATAATATACAGTTTAAACAATATTTTTTTACTTTCCGCAAACAACAATTTGTCTTATTAAATCTGCAATCCGTTAAAAATAAGTACGAATTTTATCTGAATTCATTCCATCTGTGCTCGCGCAAATATATTACAGTCCAAATTTATTAATAATTTATTAACTGTGCAAGTATTAGTATGGTACACTCCCAACTGTGTACGATCAAAATTAGATGAGAACTAATGTTACTCTTCCATTTGTGCACAGACACATATGGTACCCGCACAACTGTACATGTGCACATATAGTACAATCACAACTGTGCACAACAACTGTGCAAATGTGGACGACAAAGTTGGACCTGCAGAGATGGTAATATCTAAACCGGACACGATAAAATTTAGGAGTGAACAGATGATACACTCCCAAATAGTGAAGCTGTTAATTAAGACTCTTTACAAAATTATCGGTGGTAGATGTGCTAAGCCGGTACCAATCCACTTACCATCCGTCAGTATTCCCGTCTTTCGATAATGCAGATTCCTACAATGACTTGAACCTCGATCGATATGACTGCGATCTGTCTTTATGAACGGCCAAGTTCTGTTGGGTATTACTCCAAGCCGACTGGGCAACTTATTTTGAGCTGTCCAGGCTCTAGGCCCGCATGTTGAGTTGCACTGGCATGAAGAACGAACATGAGAATTGCCAAGATCACACTGTTTCAAATAGAAATGTATAACAGAAGAGTTAATTAATTATTTCTTAATGTATTTGAGAGAAATATCCAAAAAAAATACTAAAATGGTATATAATTTTTTTATTGAGCAAACTGTTTTGACGTTTTTTTCCCTTTGAAGTATGTCGCTCTATAAGATATTTCTATGGAATAAAAGAGCTATTTTGAAAAAAATAATGTTGACACCTTTGATTTTGAAGTACTGTTTTTTAGAGCTCACGCATAACCTTCCAAAATCGTGAAACATTGTTTTGTCAGATACGACAGTGGCATCTCCAGCGATACCAAAGGACCCGGCACTAAATGTATGGGAAAATGGCTTTCGGCGGATTTAGCTGAAACTTTGTAATTTTGAAGGTTATAAGTTCCGGATGAAACATCCGTAAAAGAATCCAAAAAATGGACAGTTTTAGAGCTACGCGGCGCTAAGCGCTCAAGATCAGTGAATAAAACGAATTCAAACAGATTTTGTTACAAAAGCGATGTCAACATAGAAATCACGGTTCAGATCGTGGTCTGTCATATTTTCGCCTACACCGTTGACTCATATAGCGCGCTTCTCAAAACGATCAAACGCTAAGCGCCCAAGATTTGAACTTGACTAAGTAATTACTTTTTTAATGACAGAAGTGGTATCCAAAGTAACATTAGTAACTAGTGCTTCTGAGGACGGGCAAACACTAAGTGCAGAAGATTTGAACTTGACTAGAAATCACGTTTTCAAAGGCCTTTCACAAAAGAAATAAAAGACAAACATACCTTCGTCGATGGAAATAATGAGTGAATGCTGCATGATGAACGACTGTCAACTTTTTTCAAGTCATTAGTCCTACTTTCAGTTCGTCGCTTATTCTGAAGCCGTTCGCTTCTTGCTTTAAAAAGTGACAGTCGTCCACCATGCAGCATTCACTCATTACTTCCATCGACGACGGTATGTTTGCCTGTCATTTCTTTTGTGAAAGGCCTTTGAAAAAGTGATTTCTTAGTTAAGTTCAAATCTTCTGCGCTTAGCGTTTGATCGATTCGAGAAGCGCGCAATATAACTCATTGGTTTGGCTAAACATATTACTGACTACTTTCTGATGCGTGATTCTTATAGTGAAATCGCTTTTGTCGCTAAAGTGACTAGGATTGGTCTTATTCGCTGCTCATGAGCGCGTAGCGTTGAACCCTCTTGCGAAGGGTAGAATGTTATTATTAGTACGTGCGCAATAGTTACTAATGTTACTTTGGGTACCATTTCTGCCTTTAATGAAGTGATTAATTAGTCAAGTTAAAATCTTGGGCGCTTAGTCTTTGATCGTTTTGATAAGCGCGCTATACGAGTCAACGGTGTAGGCGACAATACACTTATAACCTTAAAAATAACAAAGTTTCGGCTAAATCCACTGAAAGCCATTTTCCCATACATTTAGTGCGGGGTCCTTTGTTGCAATTCTCAAAGATGCAACGAAGTTTATAAAATCCCCTGAAATCTTTCAAATACTTTGTGGTGATATAAGATACCTTAGGTCTTCTAATATTCTACGGATTCCCTTCAAATGGCCACAGTTGTTTGGAAATCTTTCAAAATTTCTAAATGTAGATAAATAAAAGTTAATTTTTCGGCCTGCTGGCTTTACAAAATTAACTTTCTTACACTTCCTTTTTTTTACAACATTTTCTTACAACTACCTTTTAAAAACTAACATCCTTCCACAGCTTGTCTTTAAGACGTGTCGCTCTTATTGTCTTGCCTTCCTTGATTTGCCTTGCCTCGCACGAATGTCCCTACTTCCTTGCTTTTCATCTTATTTGATATTATATATACGCCTTCCTTGCTTTCAACCTCTACCTCCGCGGCTAATACCTAATACTTATCGCCTATTTACAATATTTACAATTTTTTTACACCTACTTTCTATCCTATTTACAGTCTTTTCTTCTCCATTTCTCTTTCTCCTTCCTTCTCTACATCTCCATCTCACACAACACACCCTTCGCCCATTCTGCTGCCCTTTTGTACCTCCTTTCATGCAACAATACCCTTATACTTATTCCACTCTTTCCACCTCCTCATACTCCTTCAACCAGTGCCCCACTTTTGCATCCTTTCTTTCGCACAATTTACACATCGTCTTCTTTTAATAAAGCTAGAGCCTATTATAACACCGGCACACACAAAAAAAAGGGGGCTGTCCGTCAGACTACACTAGCATATCTATATGTTTTTGGGGTCGCTGAATTCGAATTCGGTGTCAAAACAACCGAGTTGGCTCGTTCTTTTCTGAAAAACGAAAAAATGGGCGTAAAATCGACAAAAACAGCAATTTTTCGGGTATATTTTTGCAAAAAAAGAAATATATATTTTTTTCGCCCGGTGGATTTAAACAACATATTTATGTGTTTTTTGGGTCGCTAAATTTCAATCTGATGCCCAAATAACCAATTTGCCTCATACTCTTTTCGAAAATCACAAAAATAGGCGTCAAATCGGCGAATACCGCGATTTTTCTTGTATGTTTTTGCAACAACAAAATTTTTCATGCCTGTTGGTCTAAATCAGCATATCTTTTGGTTTTTGGGGTCACTGAATACGAATCTGGGGTCAAAATAACCCAGTCGGCTCATATTTGATCGAAAAATGCAAAAGTAGAGGTAAAATCGACAAGAACAGCGCTTTTTCGTGCAAACTTTTGCAAAAAAATGTTTCTTCATCCCCGGTGGACTTATCCAGCATATCCCCTATGTCCCAAATCGAAACAGATCATGTATTTTAAGCGCTGTTTTAATTTCAATTCATCCAGTTACACTATAGAGCATAATTGTGTAGGTGATCCAGATGCATTTTCCTACATATGTGGTAAATTTTAGGTTATAGAAAATCGAAGAGTAATCAGCGATTAGATAAAAACAATTTATAAAAGCTATTTGGGTGTGGAAGTACAAAACCAAAATGAAAATTGGGTTTCTCACAAAATTTGCAGTGCTTGTTATAAGGCATTTAATCCATTATAAAACAGAGAAGGAAATTTTGAATACCCTCAAGATTTAAGAACCTACAGTATGGAGGAAACTTCTTTGGAAAGAGGAATCTTACTTTTGTATGACAAATCTGACAGGAATCAATAGAAAAAAGAAAAGTGCTATCGAATATCCTGATGTACCTAGCGTCATTAAATCTGTTGAAAATAACGATGTTACAAATAAACTCAAAAAATTTGTCACTTGACAGACAGACGACTAAAGCAGAAGAAAATAAAAGTACTGATAAAGATTTCGATGTTGATCGTGATGAAAGTGACATTTCAGATTATGGTAATGACGAGGATGATAATGAAAGCAACGGTATTAATACAGAAGCGTACATGCCAGATAATGAAAAGAATAAATATCCTAAGCTATTTACGTCTGAAAAAGAAGAACTTATTAGCTAAAGGAGTTGAATCAAGTTTCTGCAGAAATAGGGAAAAAGAGTTTAGACAGTTTTTTACTTCTGAAGAAAGTGATTATGGAAAATTAATTTATTGTAAAAACATTAACGGATTCATGGAAAAAATCAAACCTGGACTGTATAGGCCAGAAAATTGGCGGCTATTCATTGACTCTTCTAAACGAGGTCTAGAAGCAATGTTATTGCATAATATTAATGTTTATGCTCTAATTCCAATCGCACATTCTACGAAACTGATAGAGCATTGCAGTAACTTGAAATTTGTCCTGGAAACAAGAATTTCTCAACTTATAAGTGGAAAATTTTCGTGGATCTCAAAATTCCTTGAATCGTTGGCCCAGAAGAATTTTTGATTACACCCCTTCATACAAAGCTAGGTCTTATAAAACATTTTGTCAAAGCGCTTGACAAGAATAGCGATATTTTTTTGCAAAAATATGCACACAAAACCGCTGCTTTCGTCCATTTTACGCTAATTTTTGCATTTTTCGATCGCCTTAGATTCAAATTGAACGTCCCAAAAGACATATAAATATGTTCGATAAGTCCACCGGGCGAGAAAAAATATTTTTTTTTTGCAAAAATATACCTGAAAAACCGCTGTTTTTGTCGATTTTACGTCAAATTTTTCGTCTTTCAAAAAAATACGATTCAACTTGGTTATTTTAAGACCAAATTCGAATTCAGCGATCCCAAAAACATGCAGATATGCTAGTGTAATCTGTCGGACAGACCACTTTTTTTGTGTGCCGGTGTAATCATCCATGCATGCACATCTGATCCTCAGTAGAAGTTTTTGAATTCTTTTCTTTCCTTTCCCTGCCTATCCCTATACCCTTTTTTATGCAGTGGCACGATCAACTCTTCCCTCAACGCTTTTGGAAATCCCTCACACACCATACTTTTTTCACTACCCCCTTTCACCCCCTCCCCTACCTCTTGTGTTTCCAACAGCCTCGCTCCGTTCTCTGTCCCGTCCTTCCCTGCTGACTTACATCCTTTCAACTTCTTTTCTGTCTTGACACTTTTAAACTCCCTTCGATATCTTCTTTCTTTTCTTGATCCTTTTTATTACCCTAAAACAAAGATTGCGACTTCTTCATTTTATTCTTATATAAAAAACAAAAGACTTTAAAATTACTTTT
>NC_046665.1:121060339-121068390 GCF_010883055.1 Belonocnema kinseyi | reverse complement strand
ACAACGTAGGCTTCCATTCTCACACTCTAATCACAACTTTTAGTCAAACTACGGTAAATCTTCTTAACATTTGTCACCGCGCACGTTCTCAATACCATCAACTGTTGCAAAAGAAGAACTCCAAACAACATTATGCTCCTAATTATGTATTAACTATAGCCTTATCGTCAAATATTTGTAACATTGTATCAGGAGGCCCTGTCAGGCCTTGTCTCCGAATAAGGCGATCCCACCAGGAGTGATTTTTTAACAATGTTTATATTCTTATAACTCATGCAAGGTGAAAAGCTTTTTGAAATATAACCATTGCTCTTCACACCATAGTGGGTCGGGGATACAGTATGTTACAGTCAACGAAGGTTCTTCAAATCCTAGATCCCGTCTATTGTGTTGGTTGTTTCAAAGCTTTTTGGTTATGTTCCCATGTATATGCTTCTATTTCGACTTATTGGTTCTGCTTTACGAGAAACCTTTAATGCAGGGATTGTAGCAATTTTTCTATCTTCTTTCTTTTGCTCTCAGTCCTCTAAAATCCGTTCATCGCATTTATAGTACAGTCATTTTGTTTTTTAAATTATATTGTTATATGCATTTTTTTTTAAATTTTATATATTTCATAGCTACATATATAACGGAAATCTTGATGGGCTGCGTGTGACATAAACGCAGTAAAATGGCTTAATTGGGCTCTAATTCTACTATTTTTGGTACATGGTTAACACTACAAATTTATCATTCTGTTTTGTCTTTTTACAGAAATACCATCTGGCATACCGCCCAAAACTAGGGACTTCCTGGCGAATTTGGGAAAGGGTAGAGACAATGAGAATGACCGAGGTAACCCTAGTTCAAATAAAAATACATGAAATATGTGTTGATTAAATAAATTTTCTTATTTTACTAGTTTAAAGCCATTAATCATCTTGTTAACTAGAAAATGTTAATCAAACACAAATCTTTGTTCTTAATGTTTTAAAGAAAAAGATGCAATGACGATTTGAACTATAATATATAACGTACGGAATATATTCTAGACAACATTTATCTATAAAAAAGGTTTATTTGCTAGAATAAAATATTAAAGATTTGTAAGAAAATAAATGATTAAACATTCAAACCTAGAGCATAAAAATGGTTGAACGTTTTTAAAATTGGTTCATACAAATAAAATTCTAAAATTGTACATCTCTGATGTGAAGTAAAAAAAAAACATATTTCTCTAAAACATGCCAATTTAGCGAAATTTGTTTCATTACAAAAAGACTAAGAAGTAGAAAAATTATGGTTGTGCATGTTCTAATACACTTCAAATGGATGAACTAGTAAGTAATCAAACTAAAAAAATATCCAAACTGTATACTTGTACATGAAAATATGTTAGATGACTAATAAGTTTTTTGAAATTGTAAAGTAGTACGGCAAACAGTAATAAGAAATACATTTTTTAAAATTTTCGCTATGAGTTGAACAATAAAAAATCTGTGAATGTGTTCATGAAAATTATTCAAACAATTGTAAAATATGATCCATTTTAGATATTTTGTAATGCAACAATTATTACTCGTATATTGTGCACCAAACCGCTAGAATTCAATAAAATGAACAGCGCAGATCCCGAAAGATCATTGAAGTAACAGAAATTCTTTTAGAAATCAAAAAAATGAAATTCGTTCGCAAAAATTGTTTAGAAATCCTTCAAAATTTGTACAGTCGCCTCAGATATTTGTAATACTTGGTATTTCTCTCATAAGCCGTAAATCATGTGAAAATTGTTTAAAACTTTTTGAAAACCTCAGGCTTTGTGCAAATAGCGATGTACTACAAAAAATGTACTCCTCTCTTTCTTCTTGCAGAATTAAACTTACTGCCTCCCGGCGAGCCTTCTTTTCGTGCCCCGTCGAGATCGGCCTCTTATACGGATTATCCGCCTGAGATAACTCTTCCTCCTGCTTCGTCCCATCTTCGTCACAGGTCCCGTTCGCCGCCTGTCAGGTCAAGGTCTCCTCCTGCCAGGTCCATGTCTCTTCCTATGAAGCTCCCTTCTCCTGATGGAAGAGGATGTGGCATGGAATACCTTGAATTGACACGGATTATTCCTCTTTGGAACCCGCACCGGATATACAAGCTTCAAAAATACACTTTTCCTGATGATAAATCAATTAAAGTAAAAACAGGAGCGAATAGGTATGGGCCTGTTCCCACCCAAGAACAAATTGTATTATCAACATACGCTTGTGAAGCTTGTGCAATATTGAAAAGTTATAATGTTCTTGCTGGATTATACAAGTCGTTTAACCAGAGTTACAAGCGTTTGAAAGTTAATATGGAAAATGGCATGATTAGTCCGTTAGACTCAAAAGAAATACATGATACACCAGTAGGTGACGCCCGCCCGATCACCTTGCATTTTATAATAAAGCATGAAAATCAAACAATATAAAACATACGGTTTCTCATCTTAAGTTTTCAGATCAAAATCTGACATCTAACTAGTAATTGCATTATAAACTCAATGTATTATAGTCTGCGAGGCTTTTTCTTCCGTCAATCCCCAAACCATTATTTTTTAGAAACAGATAAAGATGCACTGTTACATTTTCCTGCGCAATTATTTTAGGAGGAAAGCTAGGTCTAAAATTAGAAACGAATTTTTTTTTAATTTTTATAAAGCTCATGCAATTTCAGATCGAATTTCCACTAGTAGAGATATTGTTTCTGAATTCTGGAAGGTGACATGTGACGTGTGATTAATTTAAAATAAAATTCATGAACTTGTTAATTTTTAAACTCTACCTTAACTTTTTTCTTCAGATCGGATGGTTATATACAAGTTTTTAGTTTATAGTATGCAATATGTTTTTTAAAACAAATGTGGGGGAATTTTAAAAATAAATCTTTCAGGCTGAAGCTGATTATTTAATGTTAGTTTTTTTTCATAATTCGATAATTAGTAAATACAATTTTTTTAATAAACATGAAAAAAAATTCTGAGGTACTTCTCAATGAGTAAAATCTAAACTTAATTTGATACTCGTACAGCCTTAACTACTCACACGTTTTTGGCTGTCAAAGATTTATAGTATCAATTACAAATTTGACCGTCTGATGTGAAGAATTCCTGAAAATAACATCAAGATTCTAACGAACAAATTTGGGCAACCACCACAAAATCTTCCCGTTGCTATCTGAAAAAAAATAGTTTGCTCTTCTTCTTTTCCGCTATAAGAGAATAGAAATTCATTCATCTTTCATTTGGACAAAAAAACTTTTTATTTTAGTCCAAATGAAATATGATAGGTTTTTTGCTTATCCTTTGATACAATAAAAAGTCGTTCACATTGAACCATTACTGATAAGGAAAAATCGATCTATTGCAATAATCCTGAATGACCACAATCATGGAGTATTCTAGGTAAATTGTTATTTTTCCTTTGTTTTAGAGAAAATGGGGTGCATATTATGCTTAAAGAAGAAAAGTTTGTTTTTACGTTATTTCATGTCAAGTGATCTTGCATTATATTATAAATAAAGTAAACTGAATTGAGAAATTATCAGAAGTAATTATATAATTCTAATTTCCGAAGGAAAAATATGAAGCTTTCTTTTTTAAACTATAAGCTTAAAAAAAATGGATAATAAGAGTATTTTAATAAGTATTTGAAATGCGTCGTAAATACTGCATCACTAGTTTATCATATAAATACAATTTTGTATTTTGATTTTGACGACGAAATTAGGTAAAATATATTGAGTGGTTAAATATATATTATTTATAACAAACTAGTCACTCGTGAATACATTATGCTGGTGGATATGTAACCGATTTAAAAGCTTTGCAATAGCATTCTATCTATGTGCAAATAATGTTGTAAATTTGATACAATTGCGTTATTTTACTAATCACTTTACAACTGATTGTTTAATATTTTTCGAATTTATATAGTTTATGTCTTTCCCAACTATATATAAAATAGCATATTCGGGTAGCAATTTTACTATATTTGATAAATTGTAAACAATCCAAATTAAAAGATTTTTCTTTTCTTTTTACAGAAATATCATCAGACATGCCGCCTAAAACAAAAGACTTTCTAGCCTATGTTGGAAGCAGTGACGAATATGAGAATGGTCAAGGTAACCTAGCATTAGCGGGCGTTCTTTCAATTTAATTTGAAATAGGTTAAGCCTTCCTGATACAGCACTCATCAATCAGAGGTATAACGTTTCTGATAGAGCTGTTTGCTGCTATCATTTCTGTTTTTTATTACGATGTTGATCTAGATTTGGAGGGGAATATATGTCTTGTCACTGATAAGTTCAAAATAAGTAGAAAAAAAAATAAAATTTGGAACAAACTGCAATTGGAGAGTGCTGAGAATTCCAGGCAAAAATCTTTTCTTGATCTCTACTTTGACGGTCGCGATGACAAGACCATCCTGAAATAGAAGCGCTGGGATAAATACTAATAACTCACTGTCACAGAATAGCATTAGTCTCTCTTTCAAGAGCCTGGCTATCAGTACATTGGTGATGTAACATCTGCTTCTAGTGCGAGTGAAAGTATTTGTGTCTGTATTTTTACCTATGTATCTCAAAACATGCCTCAAAGTATAGAGAATGTTCAAGCCGTGGAATACGATGTTATCGTTGTGAACTCTAGTGCTAAGAGTAGTATTAGCCGAAAGCTTGTACTAAAAATTGGCAGACCACTTTATTGGTTTATTTGCATACTTCATTTCAATGAGATCCTTCGAAGGTATCCACTTCAACCAATTGATGGTACCGCAGCGGGTTCACAATCACTTTCTGGTTTATCCGTTCCAGTTCATTAAGTCTTCTCGCTATCTCTCATAGAAGTTCCTGTAAGTAATCGATACTGCTATCAGTCAAAATGCATATTTTGAGAATCCGGAAAATATTTTTCTATCAATGCTGGCCGATTTTGACAGCGAGTTTAGTTAAAAAAGAATCTTTTTAGCCAAGCAACGACCCAAGTGTGACGATGCGGGTGCTATTTGTGTCTTTGGGGTTCTAGATATCAACAGTGAAGCAAAAGAATACTTTGATTTGATTGACTGCTCTACTTGCGAAATCACTGTCCCGCCAGTTCCGCATCATTTTCGTGAAGACCAAGTTCAGAAAATGCTTACTCAAAAAACGGTACCACAAGTATGGGATTTCTCGATTTTTCCATGTCACACGCAGACTGTGGAACGAACAGTTAAGCTTGTCACTAACGCCTCAGCGGGATTGTTTGGTCCAGAAGAAAGGGATGCTTTCATTCGTTTGAATTCTTAACTCAGCACTTTATTATCTGTTTGATAAAAAAACGGGATAACATCGACAAGTATCCCTCTATGCATTAACACGCGCACCAGTCTGGGGGGGGGGGGTTTACATGAAATGAGTCCATCAAAGACTTCTTACAAAAATATTGGTGTGACGCAATAAGACCATGATTTTTGCTCAAACGATTCGATTAATTTGATCATTTTTACTCCGCCCTACGTAAATGCAAAAGGAAATTACAAAACTTGTTCTAACAAAAATTCCGGGTCCCAATAGTCGTTGTACAATAGCAATAACTGTTCTGCATACAGGCTATCGTCTAAGCTTCTACAAATAGTAAGCAAAAACGAAAAATGAGAAAGAGCTAGTAAAAACTGCACACAAAAGAAAGAATTCGAAAAGAATTTTTCGATAAAATGGGACTAACAGTAGATATTCCAAAACATTACTCGGGAACTTCATACATCAGAAATACTGCAAGATTTTCCCAAAATCCTGAATAGCTTTCTGAAATGACTGGTGTGAGCCAACAGTTGATTAAAAATTTGGGCAGGATTTTGCAAGCAATGTCTTCCACAGAGGTTACTGATATTGTAACATTTGAACATTAACACCGAAAACAGCAATGCTTCACATTATCCTCTAAAATTGGTATTATATACAAGCAATGGTTCACAAAATCCTTTTTCACGGTGCCAAGATTTTTTTATCATCTTTTCTTTCTATTGAAGAACTGTCAAAGGAAGCTCAAGAAGCGACTAATAAAAACTTCATCTATATCCGAGAATACAGATCTTGTGCGCAGAATGTTGATTAGGAATTTTTTTTAATTATCATGGAGTTCCTAATCAAAAATTTGGCATTAAAAAACGAATTCCTCTGTCGACAAATGCCTGATTAATGCATTTTTTATTAAATTTGTTTTTAGAAAACATAAAATTGATGAAAAAATTATGTATTTTTCTGTCGTTATCATGAACTTTCTAATTAAAAAAGTTGACATAGAAAAAAATGGATTTTCCTCTTCCTCATTTTTGCGTTCCTCACTATAGTTATAAGTAATAAGTCTTCTCTAACCAGAGTCAACAATTATTTTAGTTTCGAATTAGGTTTTATGCTTCAAACAAATATTACATTGATTTAGAAGTATTTTTTCTCAGTGTAGTGGAAATTCGATGTGGAATTTCAGGTGCTTTTTAAAAGATTAAAAGATCAAATTCGGAGGTCACTTTAGACAGCACTAGCCTTTTAGATATTTTTAGGCGGTAGTCTAATATTCGGCATAAACTTTTTCGTACGGAAATGAAGCGAAACTTATTTTATTGCTTTCTGAAAAATAATGGCTGGGGCATGAACGAAAGATTGAATACTTGGGAACCATGATATATTGACTGCATACTCAAATTATCAGCTAAATGTACAGTTTCAGCCAAAACTCGGTTTAGAAACTATCATGTTTTATTATATAATTCCTAGTGATTTTCCGGCGATCACCAACTGGAATTTCGTTTGCTTCTTCTGGGCTTAACTGGGAAATCTTCCCACTTTCCATGTTTACTTTGACCTTCAACAGGCCTGAGTTTGACGAAAAGCATTCAAAGAATTCAAAATTTTTAAAAAAAATATGTTAATAATGCCCCAAGTATTTCCAAGGTCTTAGCAAATTTTCCAAATTTCATAAGATTCACAGTGAATTGCAGGGGACAACAATATATTTTTTCAAAGAGAATTTTTTATTTGAAATTTTTAGATTAAGACATGTGCTTGAAAGAAGGTTCCTACTGTATTATTTATAATTTTTAAACAATGCCAATTTAAAGTGTTGAAACTTCAGTCAATTTTGCTTGAATGTAAATATACTTCACAGATATATTTTGATTAGTCATTTGATCAATATAATAAAGAGAACAATAACAATAAATAATTTCGTAGAATAGTATAATTATTTTTACCTCTGTTTTCGTAGTTTGAATCAATGAAACATAAGAATAATGCCGTGGAATAAAAAAAAATAAAGAGCGATGTTATTGTTAACTTTTCCAGACAAAGGATTTTGTCTGAAGTCAAATTTTAAAACAATGAATATGATTATATAGTATATACTATGGATTAACCTTTATCTCCAGTTGTTTATAATTTGGGTTTACACGATATTGAAAAATGAACTATAAAATTATCAAATTTCACACCTATTCCATACAAAATTTGTGGCGACGAATTTCACCCATAAATGCCAGATTTTTATGTTTATTTACTATATTAATTTGCAATTTATAAAGACTTCAAATGGAGCCTACTTAACAAATTAGTAAAAAATCCTTCTTGGTTTGGTAGATGCTTATACTATAATTCAAATAATTTGTTTTGTCACAAAATTAGTTTGATAAAAGGTTGTTGATATATGTACAGAATTAAGTGATATCAAATTCTGAAAGAAACATCTTAATAAATTAGAAATAACTTCAGTAAATAATGACTATGCTCTTGAGTAAGTTATTGCAATTATCATGGGTAGCATTCATGAGATTTGTAATAATAGTAATAAAACCAATAATAAAATTCATTGATACTTTGTATAAAGATAATTTAAATGGCAGGTTACCTCACATTCAGTATCCATCTTTATGGTTAAAGAATTGTCTTGAAAAATTTAATATCAGCGTTTATTTAAAAAAAAAATACTTTAGATAATTATTGGGTAAACAAGAAAGACAGTGATGAATTGGAAATTCATTTTGCGTTATTTATCATTATGTCTCATT
>NC_046665.1:121007507-121060239 GCF_010883055.1 Belonocnema kinseyi | reverse complement strand
AATCGAAAGATTTCAGTTAGCTTACATAATGAAATTCTAAATATTAATGAAATTGATAAAAGGTTTATAAAATAGAGTCATCGTTATTTTATAAATTCAATGATCCTTTGAGAAAGGCACGCATCGTACTCAAACGTCGCGAACTGAGAAATTAGTTTTTAATCAAATAAATTCTGATTTCAAAAAAATGTGTTTTGGCACAATTTTATCTAACATCATGTGGGCCGTAAGACATGAAAAAATCCATGATTTAACATGTATAAATATTGCTGGTCGAAGAAAGGCTTGATCTGGTTTGAAATCATTATACAAAGCAGAAAATTACTGAGATTTAATGTTTCGAACTTTTATCAATCCCCTGTAAGATCATTTTAATAACCCACACATACTCAACTGTGTACGGCGCGCAGTGGTGCGAAAAAAGTTTCTGTGGACAAATAAATTCTTAGTCGACACTACTTTTCGGATATTAACGTCTTTTTTGGGTGACAGATTCTTGATGTTAAGTCTTCGTCAAGATATTCCGATTTCGATTCTAGGCCTTAATCTTATATTTCAGCTGGACATTAATTCTTAGCGCTTATTAGGATAACAGAATCATCATGATATCCTGGATATAAATATTGAAAAACTCAATTAGAATCTGCGGACGTGTGTAGTCAGTGGCGGACTGGCATGGGGGCGCAGCCGGGGTTTCCCATCTGCACCCCCCTTGTTTGGCGCCCCCGAAGCCAATTTCTGTTCACCCATATTATTCCGAAGAAATTCCTTAATGCATGTTGTGGATTCTCTTAAAGGAAATATTTAAAACATAAATAATAAATTATTCATATTGAAACAGTAAAAGTGAAAGTGATATTCTTTCCATTAATTATGTTACGGAATTTTATAAATGCAATACAAAATATATTTATTGATTAAAATTGTATAGGATATCTTTTGGGGAATAGGAACCTATGCGGAGGCAGCTAAGGAAATAGAAATAATTTAGTTTCTGAGATATCGCATTCTTATGATAAGATTTTAGGCAGATAGAAAAATCGCACATTCAAAATAATAGAATAATCTTCACATTTACGTTGAAATCTGAAAATATTAATTTTTCTCTACTCAACTAATATTACCGGGAAGGACATACATATAATATTAAGGAAAAGATGCAGCTTTCAGGGAAAAATGTTACGTCAAAATGTTTTAATTTTAATTATTTTCTTCTTTGATCAAAAGTTTAATTTTGAATTTTTCAAAACAATTCAAATATTGAAATGACAGTTCGAAGTTTGGGGGGGGGGGTAAAGTTTAACACACATCTAATTCATTCACGTGTGTAGTCAGGGAGTCACCATTTTGTTATGGCTGTTGTCAACGTTACAGGGCACTTCGATTATTTTAAGTTATTCCCACAGCTCATAAATCACATCATAAATTATCGTATGATTAGAGAAATTCGAGAAGCAGATTTCAATAAATCAGTTGTTAAAAATACAGAACATGGATTGGAAAGAATGTATTCACATCTACATATAAAGATTGCAGAAACATCATGCAGTAATTGCCTTTTTTATTTGATGAAAAGGTACAGTGTGAAAAAGAATTGCCTGAGGACGATGAAAATATTTATACATCTAATACTTCTTCAGAAGGCCATTGTATTCGTTTGGCAGAATTTACAAATTGTTAAACAATTGTTGAAGTCAACCTTCTACAATTTCTCGGGTGCAGTTATTTAGTCGGGCAAATTGCTTTTTGCGAAAAGCTTATGAATAATTTTTTAAACTATTATATTCACCAATAGAATTAAAGATGATTGCCAAAGTGGAGACGAGAGTGTAAACGATCCTCATTTTTTCCGGGTGGAAGAAAAACTAATTAAAATATTACGTAAGAAGTTCGTTAATAGTGTAGCAAAGGAATATTCTAGGCATTCACTGTAGATGATGTAGTAAATCTGTCAATATTAAATGTAATATACCCAGTTGTATTAAAATGTTTATATCAATCATATAAAATCCCCATTAAGATTACAACAAAGTAAATAATTTATATTCCTCTTTAAAGTTAATGAATTAGTTATTAACATTTTATTGTGTTGAAGAAGGTTATTTTATACGTGAAACAATAGTCCAAAAAGGTATTTCTCAATTATGTTTATTTAAACAATCATTTACGTTTATTGAGCTACTAGATAAGGCGTTATTGGTTATGATACACCCATTACAAAATTAAAGTTCAAATCATCAAACAATGAAATTGAGTAATTGTGAATACTCTTCAGTTAAAGCTCCTTCGTTTTAACGAACACATTCTCATTAAGTGTCTTCTCAGAAAAAAAAGTTAAAAAACAAATTTCAAGCACACATCTCATTTAAAAGTGATTATGAATGAAAATTTTAATGTTTCGGTTGTATAATGCTTGTCCATTTATTTTTCTTCGTTTCTTGCATAGCAAAAAGCAAAATTTGATTTTTCATTATTTTTTATAGGATCAAAATTAAAAATTTCAAAGTTGACAAAGATGTAACTTTTTGAATTTTTATTTGAAATATATGTCTAATAAGCTCATTCTTTCTTCATACGTCTCACAAAGTATTTCAAAAGGCAATCCAAGCAGATAATTCTTGAATATTGTACCGTGTTTATAGATTAAAACGACAAAGACATTCAGACGCACAGACAAAGTCGCACAGACGCAAAGTCATTTTTCACATAAAACCAATACCTTCTCATTTATGAGAATGTAAAAAAATGAAGATTCTTGAAGCCTAGTAAAATTTATATATGGCAAGTTTGTTACCAAGGTACAAATAACAAAACACATTTTCAAACACAAAATGCAACTTTTCGATTCCTCTAAGATTTTCTGTAACATTACTCGTCACATAACTAACAAACAAACCGAATATACGCCAAGCTGAACGAAATTTCTTTCTTGTAATTTTATTAAAAAGACTAGAATAACAGAACTTGATGAACAAGAAAACTGGAAACTAAAAATTGTAAACATGCATGCAAATACACTTCCAAAGAACAGTAAACCGAAAAATTAAGGTAAATAAGAATAAAACGAAAGAATTCGTGAGAAAAATTTTAAACAATTAGATTTCAACATCTACATATGTGAGAATCCTCCCGTTTTTGCCTTAAAAAATATCAAAAAAAATAAAGTTTAATAGGAATTGCAAAATCCTATTAAACTATCCTATCCTGTTCCTAATTGTTGGAGGTATTCAAACAATTACTTGGGATCGCTCCTAAATGTTTATTTTTGTCTGGGATTCGCTTTTAATCTCGGCTTCCTCGGGAAGTACCTTTAAAATCGCCCGAAATTTTTTGAAGTCGTGAGGGTCGACAAATCAGTTTATGAACTTGAATTTTATATAGTTCTAAATAATTGACAAATCAAGTTTATCCGGTTTCGGAATTTTTCAAAATAGTACACATTTAAAAATTTTATTTGTAAAACAACTACATCGGAAATTCAACCTATTTTGACAAGCAAAAAAAAAGGGAATACACGTCTGAACTGTGGATTGAATCCCTTTCAGTGACGTCCGCGAAGGTTCACTCGAAAGGATAATTCCACAATTTTTTCACAGTCGTTACTTGTTACTTGTTTTCTCATCAAAAACGCGAAAAATACGGACATTTTGCTAAAAAATACGGACCAACGGACACAAAGCTAAAAAGACGGACATGTCTGTATTAAAACGGACGTCTGGTTTCCCTTCTCTACTGACATTGCCTTATTTTTTGGATTTTTTTTTACCAAACTTAAAATAACAAAACCAGTTAAAATAAAATATTTGTTATGTCTATATGTCTGTACGTCATTGTCCTCGTAATATGTAAACTCCGTAAAATTTGAAGAAATTATCCCATTGGATTGCCCTTTGAATATTATATTAATACTATTATATGTATAATAATTATGTTAATATTATAATTGTATTATATTATATCATATTAAAAAAGTCTTCTTTTTCCATTTTGATCTGCGTTTAAAAGAAATTCAAGAAATTGGCGATTATCATGATTTGAATACTTCGCGCGCTTCTTTATATGCGCAATTTTTAAGGTTAGGTTATTTCAAGTATAAAATACAAATGATATACATATTAACACTATTATATATAAATATATACATATATTATCACTGATAATATTATAATTATTTTATATCATAATAGCCTTATTTATATCTTGATCCGCATTTGAAAGAAATTAAAGAAATTGGCGATTTCAATGATATTTGAATAAAATATTTTGTTGAAAATTTATTTATTTTGTTGGAAATGTAACTATTTTGTGAAAAAATCCTATTTTCTATCAAAAGTTCAACTACTTTTTTCAATTTTTTTTATTTTTGTATTTGAAGGTTCATTTCTTTCGTTGCAAATTTAACTATTCTGATGAAAATATGTTTTTCGTGTTGTTTAAAATACATTTTTGAAACTTTTAATTATTCTATACGATTTTTCGTTAAAGAATGACCCTTTTCAGTTAAAAATTCAACTATTTGGTTAAAAAATTATTCTTTTTTAGTTAAAAGTTCAACTTTTTGCTTGAAAAATCATGTATTTTGTTAAAAATTCGCTTTCTTTGTAGAAATTAAATTGTTTTATGGAAAATTTATACTTTTTGGTTATAAATTCAATTTTGTGGTTGAAATATCAACAGTAAATATTTTTTGGTTTCAAAGTCTTGTATTTTGCTGTAAATGCAACTATATTGCTCAAATTTAAAATCATAATTTTTGGGTGGAAAATTCAATTATTCATCGACTATTTGGTCGAACCTTACAAATTTAACAATGTTGTTGAAAATTCGTTTTTTTCTTGTTTAAATCGATTTTTTATCACAGTTTTTATCCAAAAATTGAACTATTCCATTTTTGGTTGAAACTATATCATGTACATTGTATTATTTAAAACACCAATTATTTGATATAAAATTCATTTATTATGATAAAAAGTAAACTTTTGGGTTGAAAAATCAAATATTCAAATATTATGTTATTCTAAATAATTATGTTTTTAACCCATTCAATTTGAAGTATTTTAATTAAAAAAAAAATAAAATTTGGTTAATTATTAGCAATATTTGACCGTTCATTTCCAACAAGCCATTATAAAAAATCATTACAAACCATACAAATTTGAACAGAATGGTTCGAAATAGAAAGCCTTAAATTATAAAAATTGTAATGAGATGAATTTGAAATTTGAACGCTACAATTTTAATTTTTAAAAAAATTTTTAATTAATTTAAAACTTTAAATTATTTCAAATAACGCAAAAATAAGGTGAATAGAGCCATTTTCGATACTCTTTGACCTTCAGGTTCGAAAGAGCACTGAAAAACCTATCTAGTCTTCGATGGGGTAAACGGGCTCCAGCCAAGTGCTTTTTATGTATTTTGTCCTCCTGATTACGCATTTCGAGGATGAATTTTCCAAAAGTTAATGGGTAATTAGTTATTAACAATTTAAATTTTTAAACGGCCACAGTTACTTTGTTTGAAGACTTATTGTTATTATGGCGCCGGAAATGTGTTCTTCATCTCACGAAGAATGCGTCGGTTTTTTCAGACCTAAAAAATGTTGATCATGACTCGAGCAATAAGAATTTTCGTTAGGTGCCCTCCCGGACGCTCGGCCGGCCGCTCACCCGGCGCGTTCGGGCTTCCGCCGCTTATGATCTTCCATTAATCAGTTCGCTGTATCTCAAGTTTTTTAAAGTTTTTTTCAATCTGATAAAACCTCGGCGTACGTTAGAACATAAGGAATATGTGGCACATTTAAACAATATTTTGAAGATCATGCGTCAATTATCTATGGTTATTTAAACAATCAATTTGTTAATAACTAATTACTTATTAACTTTTGAACAATCCACTCCCGAAATTCGTAATCAGGAGGTCAAAATACATAAAAAACACTTAGGTGGAGCCCGTTACGCCAATGGGTCACGTACCCCCCCCCCCCCCCCCCCCCCCCCCCCCCCCCCCCCCTCCTGGCTCCTATACTGATCAGAAACAACTGCCAACTACATTTCTGCAAAAAATGGAAGAAGCGAGTTCTGGTACTCACGAATCTAGGGGAAAAGCATCATTTAGACCTACCCCCTGTCTCCACCGTTTATGTGTATGTAGTAGTAGTTTTCTTACGATCCGGAGGGGAAATGTCCGTCAAACTAAGCCAACAGATGGCACCACAAAAATTAGGTCTGTCTTCTACGTTGAATTGTATTAGGCAAAAGCAAAAATAATTAAAAACTTGATGTTGTTTGCAAATAAACAAAAAATAATATATGAAGAAATAAGAGTAACTATTAGTAATTATTCCAAAAAAGAAAAAGTCATGAAAATATGTAGCTTAATATGAATAAAATTTAATTATGAGATACATTTTGAAAGCAGTTCGAACTTTATATTTTTATACTTTATTTTGCTCATATTATTGATTTTATTATTTATTAAAGATAAACAAAATTATTTAAAACATATACATGATCAGAAGAATTAATGAAAAATATATTACTTATATCCAATATAAATATAATAATAATGAGAATATGTAAGACTACAACTTAAGTTGCAAAGTAAAGAATCTTCGTTCCTTTAAAATCTTAAAAATTTCAAGTTTTGAAGAAAATATATTTAAAGAGTAGTGGTAATTGTAATTGAAATGTTTGCGGGCATCATTTGGAAAAAAGTCAATGACGCGAATGATAAATGAGAAAATGGATTTAATATAATGTATATATTTATTTAAATTGAACAAACATAATATATACATTTATACAGTTCAATAATTTATGTGTTTCTTAATCTTGAAAGCTTTTCCCTCGCTGCATTCAGCCCCTAGTCATTTTATTTCAAAATTTTAATTTAAAGGAGATTTTGAATTAAATAATTAATTTATATTATTGCAAACCTCATTTCTAAAATAAATAGATTATAAGCTAATAAAATCTATAAACAGAATTACTGTACTCATGACGCACTGTTAGAGGAAATGTACTTTTTTCATTCAAAAATATCCAGAGCCTTCAATTTTCTTGCGATTTTGAATTTTTCTGTTTTAAATTAAAGATCATTAAATTCTATAGACCTTGACTCTCCGAAATTTTGACTTCTCTATTTTTTTATTAATAATTTTTCCAGTCAAAGTATAAACAAAGTCTCATTAACGGTGAAAAGAATTTTTTTTTGTTAAAAGTGCTTCTTATAAATGTAGGAATGAGATTTAATAATAAAGTAATTTAAAATTTTATAATAACCACTGTGATAAACAATTTTTGTGTCAAAATATTAGAATTTGAGATTTTACAAATTAGAATTTCCTTCAATGGCCAGAACGACTTCAGGTATTCCTTAAAATAATAAATATTTAATAAAATTTGATAAAATATAACAATTTAAATTTTTGTAAACAAATTAGGTAAACAAATTTAAAATGCTTGCTCTTTCGTATAGAAAATTTTTTTTGAATTGGAAATGTTTTTGCACTGGAAATGTTTTTTTAAGCTATGGGACGAATGACTGCTAGTTACAAAAATATTAGAAGATTTAACAGATTTCCGAGTGATACTGCCAACATTGGGACATTTTCTATGTAAATTGTTTATAAACATGGGATTAGTTATATTTCACTAAATATGATCAAAAATACATTTTTTAGGAATATCCGTAGCCATTGTAGCGATTAAAGAAAATAAAAATTTTGTTAAAACCTTACATTTAAATATTTCGTCACGACATTTATTCAAATTATAATATTTTACCACAAGAATTGTTTATAACAATAGTTATTATAAACTTTTAAATTATTTTTGTTATTAAATGTAATTCCTACATTAAGGTGAAGCACTTTTAGCACCAAAAAATTTTACCAATAATAAAACTATTTGTTAATTTGTTTATCAAATTTGTTTCTAACAAATAAGTGGAATGATAAACAAATTATTCATATTTTATGAGTCCCTAAACATTAATTCTAGACAATATAAAGTTTTCCTGATCAGTTATGAAAGCATAAAAAATTGTTATGTACAAAATTTCAGTTTTTCCATGCTTTGAGTAAAAAAATTATCAATAAACAAATAGAGAATATTAAAGTTCGGAGCGTCAAGCTGAACGACAAAAGTGAATTTCCTTCTACTGTCCGTCATGAGTACGGTATGTTTGCTTATAGAGTTTAATTGTTCATAGTCTGGGCATTTTAGAAATGAAGTTTGCAATAATATAATTAACTATTTAATTTAAAATCTCCTTCTAACAACAAATTTTTAATAAAATTATTAGGGGTTAAATGCAGTGAGAAAAAAGCTTTCAAGATTAAGGAACAAATAAATGATTGCACTGTATACATGTATATATGATATTCGGTTCAATATTAATAAATATATACATTACATTGTATAATATTAAATCCACTTTCTTATTTATGAGTCTTTTCATTAACTTTTTACCAAATTATTCCCTCAATATACAATATACGTCATATATTTTTTATTATTCTTCTAATCATGTATAAGTGTTAAATATTTTTGTCATTGAGGTATTTAATATTATTAATTGTTTGATTAGCTACATTAATAATTTTAACAAAGAATAATTTTGTTTAACTTTAACAAATAATAAAATAAATACTATGAGCAAAATAAATCACAAAAATATAAAGTTCGAACTGCTTTCAAAATGTATCTCAAAATTAAATTTTATTCATATTAAACAACATATTTTCATGGCTTTTTCTTTTTTGAAATAATTAGTAATAGTTACTCTTATATTTTCATATATTCCTTTTTGTTTATTTTCAAACAGCATCAAGCTTTGAAATATTTTCGCTTTTTTTTAATGCAATTCAATGAAAAAGACAGACCTACTTTTTGTGGCGCCGTCTGTTGGATTAGTTCATCCGACAATTCCCCTCAGGACCGTAAGAAACCAGTAAAGTAGGGGCGATGCATGGGGCTGATTTGGACATTGTTTATTCTCATCCAAAGCAACGTGAAGTGTTGTCTAAAAACTGTCAGTCAACTGTCAAGATGATTTTGGCCGACATTATTTAGGTGAAATACATGTTGATAAACAGGTAAAACATACAACTTAGTTGTGACCGTCTGCATCGAAATTGATGCCTGGGCGTTGGATCAAATCTCCAATAGATTTTCTGCGTAAGTTAAAAGTTATCTCATCTTGCAGTTGCTAGTTTCATACATAAAAAATAACGCTTAAACAATTGTATAATAAAAACAGAAATTCTTTTTCCCACTTTTCGTCACCGCTAAAATCGGCGCTATTGAAGAGTTTCACTGTATTTGCAGGTTGCATTAGGAAGTTATACTTTTATTCTAAGTGAATACTACGCACTGTGGATTGAAAGAAAGTTGGAAATTAGGTAAATATTATTGCAATTAATTACCTTATTAAAAATTATTTAGTCTAATAATTTAAAGCCAATAGTTGCTTTCACAGTTGTTCAGGTGGCGGACAGCGCGGTTCAGCACTGCACAAATGTGCATGAGCCAAAATTCAATCTCCAAATGATACTTTCCCCTGATGCCCAGATGTGCACCTACGTTTAGAGGAACAAATTTAAAACTTGAAAATTCTTCCAAATGCTCATTGGGAGAAAAATGAAATTAGAGCTGCAACAGATTTATCACCAGCGTTTTTCTGTAAAATGACAAAACCACGGAAACTTCAAAAATGTTTTTAGTTGCTCTTTAATAACAAGAGTTCCTCTACTTTCATTTACTTCAGAATTACCAAGCTTCAATACTACAGATATCTTAATTTTGTAGGTGAAAAGCTATGGCCGGTATGTAAATTGCGACATAAGTTTTAACGATCTTAGATAAAATTTTTTTGTTAAATCTGATTCATAGAATACAAATCTAATATTTAAGTATCATGTATAATCATAGAAAGATAAGATTAAGGTCCATTACGAATATGGAAAAAAACCTGTTCCTGATCTAATTAAGAATCAGACTACACATCAGTTAAAAAATTAACTACAGTGTTTTCGCTAATTGGAAAAGATGAGGATCGATTATACTTTGTTTTTGTACTCAGTGATCGACTCTATAGGTAACTAAAATAATATCATATAGAGTTTAAACCATATTTTTTTACTTTTTGCGAATAACGTCTTATTTAATCTGCAATCCGTCAAAAATGAGTACGAATTTAATCTGTCATCATTCCAGATAACTGCGCACCTATAAATGTCTATGTGTCCAATTGAAAGTGTTCCATCTGTGCACCCGCAAATATATATAACAGTCTGAATTTATTAATAATTTTTTAACTATGCAAGAGTTCGGATTGTACTCTACAAACTGTGAAAAATGAACTTCGAAAATGAACCGTTCTAAGTCTAACATTGAAAAAACAAACTTACATTCATTAGCATTGCACAATTGCACAATTGCACATTGCACAATTCATTAATATTATAATTATATTAACATGAATTGGTATAAAACCTATTGAATACCCTTTTATAACAATTGGTCAAATTTTAACAATTATATATTTTAAATATTATATTATTAATCCAATAATTTTTAATTTATGAAATAAAATTTTAATTTGAAAGTTAATGAACTTGAAAAAGTTTATATTTTGAAAATATAAAATAGAAATTTAAATTTTCTATTAACTTTATTTGAATTCTCTTCAATTAATTTAATTAAATTAATTCTTAAATTATTAAAAGTTTAATAGTTTCATACATATGAAAAAACTTAATTGAATTCAGAAAACTTGAAATAAGGTTAGAAAAATTTGATGTAGTTTAAAAGAATTTGATGAAATGCTTAAGAAATCATGCTGAGATTAAAACACTACAGGATCAATGAAATAAAGCTTTTTGAAATGACTGAATAAATTAGAATCGAATAAATTTAGAGGAATTCAGAGTGAATTCTGAAAAATAATTTCAAATATCTGAAAATCTTTCAAGCTCTACTCATTTCTAGCTAAAAAAGTAAATTATGGCTACAAAACAGTTCAAATGAGTTGGAAATAATAAAAAAATATATAAAAAATTCCATTGATTTAACTAAAATTTGGTTGAACTCAAAGGAATTTAAGAGAAATGACTAAGTCTGAAAAAATGAATTGAATTAAGTTTGATATGATTCTAGAAAACATAAAGATAATTCAAAAGAATTCGATATAATGCCTAAGAATTTAAGGTGATTTTGAAATACGTCAAGCTGAATTAAACAAAAACATTTCAAAAATCTAATGAATCGCGCAGAATTGAGTGAATTGAAAATAATTCAGCATTAAAAATTTAGGGGGAATTCCAAATGAATTGTACAAAAGACTTGAAAAGGTGTTAAAACCTTTGAAATGCTACGAAATCCTCAACTTTTTTTCAATCTTTTTTTTTCGAAACCATTAAAATTCCATTAAAATTTCTGAAATATTTCCAATTCTTTTGATTATTTTTAACTCCCTCGAAAGTTTTTATAGCCCTTGAGAACGTTTAGGGTTTTGTTACGATACCTTCAACTAACTTAAATTCTTCAAAATCCTAGTAAATTATTGAAATCAATTAAAAATTGTATTGTAATCTTCAAAATAAAAAACCTGAAATATTTAACATCCATTCGTATATTTTAAAATCCCGTGACATTTTTTAAGCTCTTGAAAATGCCAAAAAATTAATATAAAAAACTTAAAATATTAAAAATCTTTTGACTGTTTTAAAAATAGATTCCCATGATCCATTCAATAAAAGCTCTATAAAATAATCCATTGAATTAAATCGAACGGAGTGAATTTCAGAGAATTTAAGTTAATTAAAAAATTTCAAAAGAACTCCAAAGAATTAAAAGATTCCATGATAAATTTACAAGAACTCAGGGTAAAATTAAAAAAAAATTTAATCTCTTCAAATCTTAGAGACCCTATAAAATACCTCACGTCGCTTGAATGAATTCTTTTAAATAAATTAAAATTGTATTAAATCCCATAAAGTTCCATGAAATCTGGCGATATTTCTCGAAATTCTGGAAAATTTATAAAATACCTTGAGATCTTTCAAAAAAATCCTTACAATCATTGAAATCTTTGAAAACCTTACAAAATCCAGTCAAATCTTTTAAATTCCTTCAAATTATTACAAATAATTTACGAGTTCTTTAGAATCATTTAAAATTACCCAAAATATAAAAAGTCCTTTAAAATATTTCGAAGCTCCTTGAAACTTTTGAAAGCCTTTGAAAATTCCTTAGAATTTTTAAATATACCTCAAAGTAGTTCAAAATAATTCAAGACAATTCAGAAATAAAACAGAGTAGTTTAGGGACATTAACTGAATACAGAGTACAATAGGGGTAGGCCTGAATAAGTGATAACTAATTTACAAGAAATTATAAATCTTGACGGCTAACAACCATAAAATATTAAATTAAAATACCTGGCTGAAAAGTGCTGATAAACACAAACCTAACGAGGCATAGTAGCAAAAACTAAACAAAAAGTAAGCTCAAAACTGAACAAATGTATCCTAGAATATTTGAATTGCAAGCTTCGAGAGCCCTTTTTCAATAAATAATTTATGAATTTGAGTGCACAGATTGAAACTTAGAAAAATTCTTTCAAAATTCTGTGAAATCGAAATGCTTCAATAATGGTTGAAAATTCATCCAGCCTAATGAATTTTCTTGATAAAGGCGAAATTATATTTACGAAATTCGAAAAATCGATTCAAAATTAAAAGTTTAAGCCAAACAACAAATAGTACAAACAAGGTCAGAAGAAGAAAATGTTTTATTTTTAAAAGCCTAAAAGCATTTAAAAAACACACAAAAAATATTGAAAAATAAAAAATTCCATTTTGTCGTCACACCGTGAAAGACACGAGAAAGATGCAAAAACAAAAATTGTGCTATTGTAAAATATCCACAAATTTGTTTTAATCAATTCTTTATGGGATGCGCAATTCTTGCTTTATTCGTAAAAAATAACATTGCTTTTGAAAGTCGAAAAATAATATTCAAATACACTTAAGGTAAAAAACGCCTTCCTGATCACGAAATTCATGGCGGAAATAGGCAAGAGTTTTATCATAATGGTGAAAACCAAATGAAAAAAATAACAAATACCACAGTGACATAAATAAATAATAGTTTGCGGAGCAAAAATGCTGCCTATACGGTGTTGTTCTATTGGTCGCGATTATTTGAATCCAGAATTTTTTCAAAATTTCTCTCTAAAAGTGATGCAGAACAACGTGAGGTAAATAATTTTTTAGAAGTTTTTGAAAGGCCCTAAATTGCAACTACATACAATTTGGAATGTCCTCTTTTAAACCATTAGCGCAAAAGGGGTTCATGATATCCCAGAATAGAAATGTGTAATTTAAACAAATCTTTCATTTCTTCTTGCAGAATTGAGTTCACAATCCGGTGGTTCTTGGCCTGATACTCCCCGCCCAGGTCGTAACCAACCTTCGAATTCTTCTTCACACAGACCTCAGTATCCTGTCGAACCCAAGCCTAGTCCACGTGCCAAGTCAAGATTTCCTGTTCCCTGCCCGTTTCCTGCCAAGCCTGACACTCCCAGTCCTGTTTCTGCCAGGTCTGATCCCGCCTTGGTAAACAATTCCATAGGTGACAACAATAATATAATATAAAGTTTAAACAATATTTTGTGACTTCCTGCAAATAACTATTCGTCTTATTAAATCCGAAATCCGTTAAAAATAAGTAAGAATTTTATCTGAATTCATTCCATTTGGGCTCGCGTAAATATACTCCAGTCAAAATTTATTAATAATTTATTAACTGTGCAAGAATTCGTATGTTACACTCCCAACTGTGTACGATCAAAATTAGACAAGAACTAATGTTACTCTTCCATTTGTCCACATGCACATATGGTACCCTCCCTCCCTGAAGATATGGTAATATCTGAACTATACACGATAAAATTTAGGACTAGACAGATGATACACTCCCAAATAGTGAAGCTGTTAATTAGGATTCTTCACAAAATTATCGGTGGTAGATATACTAAGCCGGTACCAATCCACTTACCATCGTTCAGTATTCGCCTCTGTCGAAAATGCAGATTTCTACAACGACTTGAACCTCGATCGATATGTCTGCGATCTGTCTTTTCGAACAGCCAATATCTGTTGGGTATTACTCCAAGCCGACTAGGCAACTTATGTTGGGCTGTCCATGCTCTAGGCCCGCATGTTGAGTTACTGACAGTTTTGGTAGGGTTAGGTTCATATTCAGTCATGACTTATATTCAGAAACTGCTTCACGAGAACTACATTTTAGATGGTAGCCTATGCTAAGTATTTAAAGTATTTGGAAGGCCTGAGTGTTTTTTATTTTCTTCTCAGGTTCTTCCACAGAAATCAATAGTAATGAAGACTATGTTCACAGATGTGTTTTCTTCGATCGCGTTTAGATAACTGCTTTGAAGCAAGTCTAGGTAAATCTTTTAACCACACAGTTTGAAAATGTAAAGTATGAATGTCCTCTTTTACTACGAAACTGTCATCATCAGAACTCTTATCAGTCTAATAATCTTGTAAATGTCAAGGGTTTATATATATGACATTCCCTCTTTTCTGGTCTTAGATGAAGAGAAACAACTGTGTCATCAAATTTTCTCCTTACAAGAACACAAAAATTGATTGAAAGCTCATTTTGCTTTTCCAAGTTTGTAATGTTCTTTAAAGTTACTGAAAATTCTATACCTGTAAAATCCAACTTAGTGCCATCCTTTACGTTAATAGAACCAGACATGTAGCAAGGTGGAGTTGAATATTTCATTCTTTTATCTATAAAATGCTTTGGCTCAACGATCTCTTGTATTATTCGGTTCGGGTCAGATTGATGCCTCGCACTCTGGAAGAGCCTCGGCGGCCCATGCAGTGAACATTAGCCTCGCAAGGGAGTTGCTCATCTCCGGAGAGTCACGTGACTAGTACTTTTAGAGAAAACGATTTTCTCTAAGTACTTCAAGATGTTGCTCTTGATGGTTTGGAACCCACCTTAAACTGTAGGTTCCCCTGCCAGCACAAGTAAGTGTGTGGGGGTGCGTGAAGGAATAGGGAAGAAGGTGCAAGAAAAATGTGAAGCCTTACAACATTCACAACATCCTATTGCGAAATGCTTATGATTTCTTACATATATATTTCTACTGAAATTTTCCAATTTAATGCAAGTAAAAATAAGATTAAGATTAGCATTCTTCATACTCTGTTCTTTACCAAGAACGTAATTGTTATTTCTGTTGGTATATAGGAAGTACATGAATCTCATTTTGTATATTTAGTACGTTCGAACATCTACTATACGATAGATTTTGAAAAAAAAGAAAATAATTGAGGATTTGCAGGTTATTAAAATTAGCTTTTAAAATAAGCACTTTGTAAATACTGTTTATTTATGTTGTCCTATATTAAAATTACAATTTTGAGATCTAATTGTGACAATAAAGCAAGGAAAAACATATTAGGTGGATGAACATATATTTTTTCATTATTTATTTCACAATGGTAAAATCATTGCGTAGGTAGAGATTTCATAACCAATTTCAAGGCTTTACGATAGCATTCTCACAAAAATATTATCAGGCATGTCACCCAAAAAAAAATAACTTTCGGGAAATTTTTAGCATGAAGATCGAACATGGGAATGTTCAAGGTAACACTATTTCAAATAGAAATGTATAACAGAAGAGTTAATTAATTATTTCCTAATGTATTCAAGGGAAATATCCAAAATACGACACTAAAATGGTATATAATTTCTTTATTGAGCAAACTGTTTTGATGTTTTTCCCCTTTTAAGTATGTCGCTCTATAGGATATTTCTGTGGAATAAAAGAGCTGTTTTGAAAAAAATAATGTTGACACCTTTGATTTTGAACTACTGCTTCTTAAAGCTCACGCATAACCTTCCAAAATCGTGAAACATTGTTTTAACAGTTACGACAGTGGCATCTCCAGCGATACCAAATGTTTTGAAATTCTCAAAAATTCCACGAAGTTCATAAAATCCCCTAAAATCTTTCAAATACTTTGTGGTGATATAAAGTTCCTCAGGTCTTCTAATATCCTACGGGATCCCTTTAAATCGCCACAGTTGTTTGGAAATCTTTCAAAACTTTCTTACACTTCCTTTTTTGTACAACATTTTCTTACAACTACCTTTTAAAAACTAACATCCATCCACAGCTTATCTTTAAGACGTGTCGCTCTTATAGTCCTGCCTTCTTTGATTTGCCTTGCCTTGCATGAATGTGCCTACTTCCTTGCTTTTCATCTTTTTCGATATAATATATACGCCTTCCTTGCTTTTAACCTCTACCTACACAACAAATACCTAATACATATCTACTATTTACAATATTTATCATTTGCTTACACCTACTTTCTATCCCATTTACTGATTTTTCTTCTCCATTTCTCTTTCTCCTAACAATACCTCCATGCTCATTCCATTCTTCCCACCTCCTCATACGCTTTCAACCAGTGCTCCAATTTTGCATCCCCTCTTTCGCACAATTTACACATCGTCCTCTTTTGATAAAGCTAGAACCTATTATAACACCGGCACACGCAAAAATGTGGTCTGTCCGACAGACTACACTAGCATATCTATATGTTTCTGGGGTCACTGAATTTGAATCCGGTGTCCAACTAACCAAGTTGACTCGTATTGGTCGAAAAATGCAAAAGTAGAGGTAAAATCGACGAAAACAACAGTTTTTCGTGCATATTTTCGCAAACAAATATATCTCCATCCCCGGTGGACTAATCCAGCATATGCAGCATATCCCAAATCAAAACAGATCATGTATTCTAAGCCCTGTTTTAATTCCAATTTATCCACTTCCACTATAGAGCATAATTGTGTGGGTGATCCAGATGCATTTTTCTGCATATGTGGTAAATTTGAGGTTTTATAAAATTGAAGAGTATTAGCGATGACATGAAAACAAATTATAAAAGCTAGTTTGGTATGTAGTGATTGTTATAAGGCATTCAATCGATTAAAAGACAGAGAAGGAAATAAGAGAACCCTTAAGATTCAAGATCCTACGATATGGAGGAAACCTCCTGGGAAAGAGGAATGCTACTTTTGTATGACAACCCTGACAGGAGTCAATAGAAAAAAGAAAAGTGTTATCGACAATCCTGATGTGCCTAGCGTCACTAAATCTGTTGAATATAACGATGTTACAAAAAGAACTCAAAAAATTTGTCACTTGACAGACAGACGACTGGAGTAGAAGAAAATGAAAGTACTGTTGATGATTTCGATGTTGATCGTGATGAAATTGACATTTCAGATTATTGTAATGATGAGGATGATTATGAAAGCAGCGTTGTTAATACAGAAGTGTACATACTAGACAATAAAAAGAATAAAGTTTTTAAGCTATTTACGTCTGAAGAATTGAATGATTTTTCTCAAGATCTCGTTCTCCCTGAAGATGCTTCAGAGTATCTTGCTTCCGTTCTGAAAAAGAACTTATTAACTAAAGGAGTTAAATGAAGTTTCTACAGAAATAGGGAAAAAGAGTTTTGACAGTTTTTTTACTTCTGAAGAAAGTAATCATGGAAAATTAGACTATTGTGAAAACATTGACGGATTAATTGAAAAAATGAAACCTGGACTGTATAGACCGAAGAATTGGCGGCTATTCATTGACTCTTTTAAGCGCAGTCTGAAATCAGTGTTAGTGCATAATAATAATGCTAACGCTTCAATTCCAATTGTACATTCTACGGAACTGAAAGAGCATTACAGTAACTTAAAATTTGTCCTGGAAAAAATCAATTACCCAACTTTTAAGTGGAAAATTTGCGGGGATCTTAAAATTCTTGGAATCGTTTTAGGACAGCAATCAGGGTATACAAAAAAACCTTGTTACTTGTGCTTATGGGACAATCGAGATCGCCCTCGTCATTACAAAGAAAGATGATAGTTTGCGGAGCAAAAATGCTGCCTATACGGTGTTGTTCTATTGGTCGCGATTATTTGAATCCAGAATTTTTTCAAAATTCCTCTCTAAAAGTGATGCAGAACAACGTGAGGTAAATAATTTTTTAGAAGTTTTTGAAAGGCCCTAAATTTGTTTGAGCAAGGACAAAAATATATAATTGAAGATCCTCTTGTTTACCGAAAAGAAGTTTTGATTCCACCCCTTCATATAAAGCTGGGTCTTATGAAATAGTTTGTCAAAGCGCTTGACAAGGATGGGGATATTTTTTCGCAAAAATATACCTAAAAAATTGCTGTTTTTGTCGATTTTACGTCTATTTTTTCGTTTTTTAGAAAAACACAAGCTAGCTTGGTTATTTGGACAAAGGGTTCGCATTCAGCGACCCCAAAATCATATAGATATGCTAGTGTGGTCTGTCGTTTCTACTTCTGAATTCCTTTCTTTCCTTTCTTGCACAATTATTGCGCCCTTTCCCTTGAAATAATCCATGCATAGCTTCTGGCAACACGCTCGACTCACCATGATAATCCCCAAACTTATTCTTTCTATCTCCTTTGCCTTTCCCTTTTACTTCCACAGTTCCACTTAACCAAGTATATTGTTAAAATTTTCATTACCTCCTTCAAAGCCCCGTCGCTTATTGCAAGCAGTGCTATATCACCTGCATATAGGAGTGACCATATCCTGAGTTCTCATATTCTAACTTTCCCTACCACTCCGGCCGCTAGCTTACTTTCCATATTCGCCTTAAAAATGTCAAAATGCGTTGGGGTAAGCAGGCACCCTTGCATCAACTCCTTATCCGGAGAGGGATCATCCATCGCCTTTCACAACCTCTACCTATTCATGGAAGGAAATGCACCTTTTAGATCCACAAAAAACAGTTTACATTTTCGAACCCTTCTTAGCTAATTTTTCTATCCACCACGTGCTGCAAGACGTGAATATTGTCGATAGTACTGCTTCCCGCCTGCGTGTATCTGAGCTTTTAAAAGAATGTTAAAAAAATTATTTTGATTCCTCACTTCCTATCTTCTCATTCATCCTACACCTACGTTTCCTAAGCCTATTAATTATCTTCCACGCGTCCACTTCTCTCTTGACACTTCTCAACTCCTCTTCTAGATCTTCCTTCTTTCCCTGATCCTTTTTCTTACCCTAAAACGAAGATTGCGAGGCGTTACTCCCTAGTATCATCATACCCTCCTCTCTCTCCTATCAAGTATTTCACTCTTTCTTTGATCCTTTCGTTGGTATTCTTGATGTACACTGTCACACGCTTTCATGTTATCCCTACTATCTTTGCTGCCTACATTTTCTCACTCACTTTTATTTTATGATACCCTAACTTCGCGCCCTCCCTTCACTTCTTTCTCTCCTAGCCCTGCCATTAAACCTTCTCTTTCTAGAACTTCAATTCCACAAACGCCACTTAATTTCCATTTCTGCCCTTTATCCCAACTTTGGCTCACTTTCCTTTAACCCACCATATCATATATAGCAGCGCATTTCATTTCACTTCGCGCTTTATCTTTAATCCTCTAATCGTAATATTATTTCTTATATCTGATTTTTTGCTCTTTATTCTCAACTCCCAAATACCAGTTCTTCAGCCTTCTTATCTGTACCCTACTCCTATTTCCGACCTGCCCTCCACCTTCTCAAGCAACTTTGGCGCCCTTTTCATCTACACCCTAATCTCTTCTTCAATCTACGTTATTCAAACTTTTTCTTCTCTCCTTAACGACACCACCTCATGCTCTAATCTTCCTACTTTCTCCCTCAGCTCTTTATCTCCTTTTCCCATTTATTATCTCTTACCCTCAGGTCCTTCCTTATATTTTTTATCTCGACCATAGCCCTCTTACTCTTTTCTTAACCCCCTGATCGTACATATCAGACATGTAAGTGGCTTCAAATGTAGTGAATTGTAAAGCTTATTGCGTACATTGTTCAATAATCTTCCTTTTCACTTGATAACACAGCAGGAAAGTTACTCATTTAAACATAAAATTGAGGATCATTAGGTTTCTTTTCGTAATTTTCCAAACTAACAGCGGAAAATAACGGAAATTATATTTGTAACATTGTATTAGTAGGCCCTGTCAGGCCTTGTCGCTGAATAAGGCGATCCCAACGGGAGTACCTTTCTAAGAATGAATATATTCTTATACCTCATGCAAGCAGAAAACCTTTTCGAATTATGACTATTGATCTTCACACCATAGTGGATCGGGGATACAGTATGTTACGGTCAACAAAGGTTGTGTTCCTATGTATATGCTTCTATTATGATTTATTGGTTCTGCTTTACGAGAAACCTTTCATGAAGGGAATGTAGTGTTTTCTCTATCTTCTTTCTTTTGCTCTGAGTCCTCTAAAATGAGCTTACCGCATTTATAGTACAGTAATGTTTTTTTAAATAATATTGTTATTTAAATTTTTAAAATTTTATATATCATATAAATACATATATAGGCATGCCGCCCAAATCTAGGGACTTTCTGCAAAATTTTGACAAGGGAAAAGACTATAAGAATCATCGAGGTAACCCTAATTTAAATAAAAATGTATAACATATGTGTTAATTAAATGAATTTTCTTATTTTACCAGTTTAAAGCCATTAATCATCTTGTGAACCAGAAAATGTTAATCAAACACAAATCTTTGTTCCTAATGTTTTGAAGGAAAATTTTCGAAAAATGATACCAAATCCATAAACTCTATCAATTTAGCAAATAAACTAAAAACGGAAGGTGTACATAATTTATTTTCTCCTTTGATGCATTTCAAGGACTTTCAGGACTTTGTTACTCATTGAGAAAAACAATGAACTGTAAATACCTCCTGCGTTCGCGACTATCAAATCTACAGATGCAATGATGATTTGAACTATAATATATAACGTCTGGAATATATTCTAGACTAGAAAAAATATCCAAACTGTATACATGTTCATGAAAATATGTAGATAACTAATAAGTTTTTTGAAATTGTAAAGTAGTACGTCAAAGAGTAATAAGAAATACATTCTTAAAAATTGACGCCATGAGTTGAACAATAGAAAATCTGTAAATGCGTTCATAAATATTATTCAAAAAATTGTAAAGTACAGGTATTCTCCATTTTATATAATTCATAATGCAACAATTATTACTCATATATTATACACCGAAACCCTGCAATTCAATCAAATTAACAGTGCAGATCCCGAAAGATCGTTCAAGTAACTGAAATTTATTAAGATATCAAAAAAGTGAAATTCATTTGCTAAAATTGTCTAGAAATCCTCCAAAGTTAGTACAGTCGCCCTAGATCTTTGTGATATTGGAGTTTCTGCCATAAGCCTTAAATCATGTGAAAATTCTTTAAAACTTTTTGAAAACCTCAGGCCTTGTGCAAATAGCGATGAACTAAAAAAGTATACTCCTCTCTTTCTTCTTGCAGAATTAGACTTACTGCCTCCCGCCGAGTCTTCTCTTCGTGCCCCGTCGAGATCGGCCTCCCATACGGATTATCCGCTTGAGATACCTCTTCCTCCTGCCTCGTCCCATCTTCGTCTCAGATCCCGTTCGCCGCCTGTCAGGTCAAGGTCTCCTCCTGCTGGGTCCATGTCTCTTCCTATGAGGCTTCCTTCTCCTGATGGAAAAGGGTGTGGCATGGAATACCTTGAATTGACTCGGATTATTCCTCTTTGGAACCCAAACCGGATATACAAGCTTCAAAGATACACTTTTCCTCATGATAAATTAATTAAAGTAAAAACAGGAGGGAATAGATTCGGGCCTGTTCCAACCCAGGAACAAATTGTATTATCAACATACGATTGTGAAGCTTGTGCAATATTGAAAAGTTATAATGTTCTTGCTGGATTATACAAGTCATATAAGGAGGGTTACAAGCGTTTGAAGGTTAATATGATAAACGGCAGGATTAATCCGTTAAACTCAGAAGAAATACATGACACACCAGTAGGTGACACCCGCCCAATCACCCTGCATTTTATAATAAAGCATGGAAATCAAACAACATAAAACATACGGTTTCTCACCTTAAGTTTTTAGGTCGAAATTTGACATCTAACTAGTAATTGCAGTATAAACGCAATGTATTATAGTCTACGAGGCTTTTTCTTCCGTCAATCCCCAAGCCAATATTTTTTAGAAACAGAAAAAGATGTGCTGTTACATTTTCCTTCGTAACTATTTTAGGAGAAAAGCGAGGTCTAAAATAACAAACGACAATTTTTTAATTTTTATAAAGCTTATGCAATTTCACATCACATTTCCACTAGTAGGGATATTATTTCTGATTTCTGGAAGGTGACGAATCACGTGTGATAAATTTTAAAAAAAATTCATAAAATCAAATGGATTATTGTGGTTCGATGAGTTCCACAGGTCTTGTTACCCAAGAATATAATAAAATGATATCAAGTTCAAAAAGAAGCATTGTTGAATGTGATTTTTAGAATTGTGTAGAATATTGCAAATGCTAATTTAAATTATTTTTGAAAACAACTGTAGGGGTATTTTAAAAATAAATCTTTCAGGCTGAAACTGTTTATTCAATGTTTGTTATTTATTTTTTCTTTTATAATTCGATAATTAGTAAATACAATTTTTTTTAATAAATATGAAAAAAATATGTGAGGTATTTCTCAATGAGTAAAATCTAAACTTATTTTGAGTCTCGTACAGCCTTAACTACTCACACGTTTTTGGTTGTCAAAGATTCATAGTATCAATGACAAATTTCACTGTTTGATGTGAAAAATTCCTAAAAATAACATCAAGAATCTAACGACCAAATTTGGACGAGCACCACAAAATGTTCCCGTAGCTATCTAAAAAAACGACAGACTGCTCTTCTGCTTTTCCGCCAAAAAAATAGAAATTCATTCGTCTTTCATTTGGACAAAAAAACTTTTTATTGTAGTCCAAATAAAATATGACAGACTTTCTGCTTACACATTTCCTTTGATACAATAAAAAGTCGTTTACATTGAACCATCACTGTTAATGGAAAATCATGGAGTGTTCAATAATCTGGCTATCAGTACATTGGTCATGTAACATCTGCTTCTGGTGCGAGTGAAAGTAGTTGTGTCTGTATTTTACCTATGTGTCTCGAAAAATGCCACAAATTATAAAGAATTCTCAAACCGTCGGATGCGATGTTACCGTTGTGAACACTAGTGTTAAGAGTGGTATTGGTTTATTTGCATACTTCATTTAAATGAGCTCCTTCGAAGGTATCCATTTCAACCAGTTGATGCCACCGCAAGCGGTCCACAATCATTTTCTGGTTCATGCGTTCCAGTTCATTAAGTCTTCTCGCTATCTCCCGAAGAAGTAACTGTAAGTAATCGATACTATTATTAGTCGACGTCAATATTTTCTGAATCCGGAAAACATTCTTCTATCAATGCTGGCTGATGCTGATATAGAGTTTAGTTAAAAAAGAATCTTTTCAGCCAAGCAACATCTCAAATGTGATGATGCGGGTGCTATTTGTGTCTTCGAAGTCCAAGATATCAACAGTGAAGCAAAATAATACTTTTATTTGATTGACTGCTCTACTTGCGAAATCACTGTCCCTCCAGTTTCGCATAATTTTCGTGAAGACCAACTTCAGGAAATGCTTACTCAAGAAACAGTACCAGAAGTTTGGGATTTCTCGAGTTTTCTGTGTCACACGCAGGCTGTGGAACGAACAGTTGATCTTGTCACTAACGCCTCAGCGGAAGTGTTTGGTCCAGAAAAAGGGAATGCTTTCATTCGTTCGAATTCTTACCTCAGCACTTTATTACCTTTTTGCTAAAGAAAATTATATCACTTCTTCCAACAAAAATTCAGGTTCACAATAGTCGTTGCACAATAACTGTCATCCATGAGTTTGTCTCAACTATGATGGTGAAAAGGTTTATCAACATCTTTCCGAAACTCTTTAAGCTGCCACATGCTACATTTTTTGTGCAAAACCACAACAGGTGAACGACTTGAATAAAAGTTTTAGACATACCAGAGAACAGAGAGGATTTCTAATTCAGTTTTTCAACGTTAAATGCGTGGATTCGCATGATGAAATATGTTTTGCATACAGGGTATCGTCTAAGCTTCTATAAATAGTAAGCAAAAACGAAAAGTGAGAAAGAGCCGGTAAAAGCTGCACACAAAAAAGAATTCGAAAAGAATTTTTCGATAAAATGGGACTAACAGTAGAGATTCCAGAACAGTACTCGGAAACTTCATAAACGAAAAATACTGTAATGAGATTTTTCCAGGATCCTGAATTGCTTTCTGATATGACTGGTGTTAGAAAACAGTTGATTTAAAATTTGTGCATGATTTTGCAAGAAATGGCTTCCACAGAGGTTATTGATACTGTAAGATTTAAACACTAATGCCGAAAAACAGCGATGCTTCACATTATCCTATAAATTTGGTATTATATGCAATTAACGGTTCACAAACTCCTTCTTCACGGTGCGAACTTTTTGTAATCATCTTTTCTTCCTATTTGAGAATTAACAAAGGAAGCTCAGGAAGCGACTAATAAAATCTTGAACTATATCCGAGAATTCAACAATCGAAATTGTAGACTGGAGTCTACTAATACAGATCTTGTGCGCAAAATGTTGATTTCCACTGATGCGAAAATAGTATATTATAGAGAGAAGTGGAAGAAAATCTTGAATGTAATGAATCTTAAATCGAAAGGACTGAGATAAAAAAGAAAACTTTTTCGTTGGCAAATACCCAAATAATGCATATTTTTATCAAATTTGTTTAAAATATCCTAGAATTGTTAAACTAAGTATTATTGGTCATTACGTTTTTATCTAATTCCCAACTAAAGAGACTGACATCGAAAAAAAAGAACTTTTCCGTCGACAGATGCCCGAATAATGCATTCGTTTGTTAAATTTGATTTTGTTTTGAAATTATAAAGTTTATGAACTCATTTTCTTCTTCAGGGCTCGACTGGGAAATCTTCCCACTTTTCATGTTTATTTTAACATGTTTCATATCACTCTTAATTCGAATATACAGCCCAACAAAAATATTATGACTGTTTAATATTGCGAAGATGTTACCACCGGATGTTGATAATACAATTTGTTTTTGATCTGGAATATGTCCATACTTATTCTGTCCTGTTATTAGTTTAATTGATTTATTTTTTTTTTTTAAGATTTAGGATTTTGAAAAAATATCTTTCGGAATTAGTTAATTAATAATTTTGAATAAAGTCTTTTCGTTTATGCCTATACTGTCCATTGATATCTAGTCATCAGTAATCAAAATACAGCTGTGCTTAAATTAAATTTATGGTCCTTAACGAATTTCACATGGACTTTAGTTAAAAAAGATGTAATTAATTATCTTTTCCCAAAATGCTGCTAAAGTGCATCGGTTGCCATTATCAATCATTAGAATTTCAATTTCGTCTCAACGTTCCCAAAATTTACTTATTGATGGTTTAAGAATTTCTAAGCTTCCTAGCATTGATAAATTTTTTCATTTTATTGACAATTGCAATTTTAAATTAATTATATACGGTCGATTCGGAACCCAGTAGTATAGCTATCCCTTCTTTGCTTATTCTTTCTCTCACTTTCCCGCCTTTTTGCTCGCTGACAGCAAGTGGTGATGCCTATCATGGGTACGGCACTCAGGTAAATGGCGGGAGTAACTCAGACACGGGTAAGCGCGCGGTCGTAGATCTCCTCTTAATTAAAGTTGAATGAAATACATAAACCTACCGGCTCCTGCTACAAAAAGTTTCATAACCCTGAGCGTATTTAAAAAACAGTTTATTTGTTAAAAAGTTAATTATTAACTGTTAAAGAAATGGTATAAAATGGGAAATACATAATTGTGCAAAATTTAAATTAGGAAAACTTGCTATTCGTTTTTTTCACATTAACCTCGTTGTTCGCTGCTGGAGTGGCAAACAAAGACTACTGTTTCACATGCGCAGTGATCCACGCTTCTTTACATGCGCTGTTTTTGAGGTTACGTTATTTCAAGTAAAAAATATACATGATATACATATCAACACTATTATATATATACAATTATATACATATATTGTTACTGATAATATTATAATTATGTTATATTATAATAGACTTATTTATATATTGATCCGCATTTGAAAGAAATGAAGGAAATTGGCGATTTCAATGATATTTGAATAAAATAAATTACATTCTCATCAAAGAAAATATTAGATTTATGTAAAATTTTACCCCCCAGTTTTTGTCAAATGTGCAAGTTTTGAGACGCCCTGAATCCAAAAAACAGGGTTTTACGAATGTGTCTGCCTGTATGTCTATATGGCTGTCTGTCTGTGAACACGATAACTTTTGAAAAAAATAATCTATTATATTGACCTTTGGTACACTTGTTTAGTGTCCTAAACTAAAGGTCAAGTTCGTTAACCATCCATTTTAGATGAATTTTGAAAAAGTGTGCACATTTTGAATATTTTTGAGACCACTTTTTTGAAAATTCAGAAATTATTTGAACGGTTATTCATAGTATTCAAAAAATTTAACAATTTACCCCAATGACTTTTTTCGAAAAATCAAAAATTACTGGAGTTATAGCATTTTAAAAATAAAAGAAGCAAAACGTTGATTTTTGAAAGCCCTACAAGATTATGATAACTTTTTTAATTTGGTCGAAAAGTTTAAAATTCCAAATTTGAACGTACCAAACATTTTTAAAACCTCATTTTTTTAAGATTTATAAATGCTATGTACAGTTGTTCATAGTACTCAGAAACTCAAACAATTTATCCCCTTGACTTTTTTCTATAAAAAGAAAATTATCAGAGTTACAGCATTTTCAAAATCCAAAAAAAACAAATTAAAATGAACATTTTAAGACAAATAACGCATGATATGAAAAAATGTTAGGAGAAGAAAAACTTTCCTTTTTGAAAGCCCTACAGGACTATGATAACAACTTTTTTAATTTCGTCGAAAAGTTAAACATTCCAAATTTGTTCGTACCAAAAATAATGAAAAATCTAAAAATTCCATTTTTTGGTCAAAGTATGCAAGATACGAAGAAATTTAAAAAGCTCAAATTACTCGCCCTGGAAAGAACTACAAATATATAAAGAATCACTTTTCGATACAAGCTATAAAAACACAATTATTTGGTTGAAATTATAATTATTTTGTTGAAAATGCAACTATTTTGTAAAAAAAGTCCTATTTTCTATCAAAAGTTCAACTACTTTGTTCAAATTTATTTATTTTTTTAATTTGAAAGGTTCATTTCTTTCGTTGCAAATTTAACTATTCTGATGAAATTATGTTTTGTGCGTTGTTAAAATACATTTTTGAAACTTTCAATTAATCTGTAATATTTTTGGTTAAAAACGGTCCTTTTTCAGTTAAAAATTTAACTATTTTGTTGAAAATTCGTTTTTGTTCTTGTTCAAATCAATTTTTTATCACAGTTTTTATCACAAAATCGAGCTACTCCATTTTTGCTTGATACTTTATCCTGTACATTGTATTAGTTAAAACACCAATTATTTGATATAAAATTAATTTATTTTGTTAAAAAGTAAACTTTTTGGTTGAAAAATCAAATACTCAAATTCAAATATTTAAATATTATTTCAGTCTAAATAATTATGTTTTTAACCCATTCAATTTGAAATTTTTTAGTTGAAAAAAGAAAATTTAGTTAATTATTAGCAATATTTGACCGTTAAATTCAAACAAGATATTCTAAACAATCATTAAAAACTATAAAAATTCGAACAGAATGGTTCGAAATAGAAAACCTTGAATTATTAAAATTGCAATGACCTAAATTTTAACTTTGAACGCTACAATTTTAATTTTTAAAAAAGGTTCAAAATTAATTTAGAACTTGAAATTATTTTAAATAATTTTAAACACGATGTCGATTTTTGTAGATTTTGAAAAAAAATAAGCTATTTGAAAATTATAATTGTAAATTAATTTTCTATCAAATAATTGGTGTTTCAACTAATACAATGTACAGGATAAAGTTTCAATTAAAAATGAAATCTACATTTTCGAGAAGAATATCTTTAAGGTAGAAAGTCTAATATGATGCAAGATTTTCTGGGTAATTCTGTTTCTTAAAATAAGCACCTTGTAAATTCAGCGTCAGTATTTTCTTCTAAAATTACCATTTTAATTTCATTTTTATAAATTTTTCGTATTACAAAAAGACAAAAGTCTACAAAATATCACGCAGACATATTCATCTTACACTTCTATTTGTTTCTGAATAGCCAAACTCTATATTCAAATTGTTCCATAAGTGAAACAATAGGCAATCTGTGAATTTTGTTTATAAAAATTATTCAAAAAATTGAAAATGCTATCGATTCTCAATTATTCGTAATTCAACAATTATTTTTCAAATATTCTATATCAAAAACTGGATTAAAATAAACAAAACAGTGCCATTTTAAAAGATAGTGTTACATTTCTGAGTTACTTATAACATTGAAAGGTTGCTTGAAATGGCTTTGAAATTCCTTGATACATTTTAAAATATTTCTAAGTATATTAAGATCCAATAAATCTGTTAAAATCTTCCTTCGAAATTAGTGATAGCAGTTAAAGAAGCCAGATTTTATTCTACCCGGTCTCTTCAAGGAGTGAGTTTTGGAATATATTTTGACCTCATGATTACGAATTTGGAGGATGGATGGTCCAAAAGTTAATAGGTAATTAGTTATTAGCAATTTAATTGTTTAAACGGCCACAGTATGTTTAAAAATTTATTGTTATCATGGAATCGAAAATGTATTCTTCATCTCATGGAGAATGCGTCGCTTTTTTCAGATCTAAGAAATGTTTATCAGAACTCGAGTTATAACAATTTTCGTTAAGGTGTCTTAACGGCCGCTCACCCGGCGCGTTCGACTAATTACCTGTTAACTTTTGGATGATTCACCAACAGAATTCGTAATCAGAAGGTCAAAATACATAAAAAAACACGTGGGTGGAGCCCGTTACCCCCATCTACCACGGACCCCCCCCCCCTGGCTCCTAGACTAATCAGAAACAACTGCTAACTAAATTTCTACAAAAAATGGAAGGAGCGAGTTTTGATACTCACGTAATGACATGTTGCATCAAATATTAGTGGTTAAGGGCTCGATATGGGCTTATTTGAAAGCTTTTATTATTTTTTACAAATAAAATATTTTCTAGCGGAACATAGAAAACCGCCGATCCTCCAATGTACACCGATATCGGTGTTCCAGTGAGTTGCAACAAATTTGAGCGACACAGGTTCATTCAGAGAATCTAGGGGAAAAGCATCATTAATACACAGTTTTTTTCTTATCCAGAGCAACGTGAAGTATTGTCTACAAACTGTCAGTCAACTGACAAAATGATTTCGTCCGGCGTTATTTAGGTGAAATAGATTTTAATAAGCCGGTAGGTTATAATAATAATTACCTAACTTTTAATTTCCTTCCGTTTACCAGTGAGCATTAGTGTATTGAAAGAAAAATTGTACTTGGCGTGAAATAATATCCAAATCTTTGGTTAGTCAAAACCTACAGGACAATCAAACCACCAAAGCCGGGATGTAAAAACTAAGACGTGACCGTCTGCATCGAAATTGATGCCTGGGCGTTCGAACAAATTTCCAATAGATTTTCTGCGGTAGTTTAAAGTAATCTAATTTTGCAGTTGCTAGTGCCATACTTGAAAAACAAGATGAATAGAATTGTATAATAAAACTAGAAATTTGTTTTTCACGATGAGCAGGGACGTAAAGTTTCATGAAACTATAGCCGATGATTACAGATCAACAAATTCCCATGCAATTTGGTCAATTATTATCTCCTCAGCATTCAACGAAGTGAAGTCAGCTAGTGATTGAAGTGAAAATACCTTATTGTGTTGATAATTAGGTAAATATTATTGCAATTAATTTCCTCATTCAAAATTATTAAGTCTTATAATGCAAAGCCAATAGTTGCTTTCACAGATGTTCAGGTGGCTGACAGTGGGGTTGAGCACTCCACAACTCTGCATTAGCCAAAATTCAGTCTCTAAATGATACTATGAAACTTGAAAATTCTCTCAAATGCTCATAGGAACAATAGAATTAAAGCTGCAGCGAATTTAACACCAGCGTTTTTCTGTGAAATGATAAAACCGCGGAAACTTAAAAAATGTTTGAAGTTACTCGTCAATAAGAAGAGTTTCTCTACTTTCATTTACTTTAGAATTACCAACATTCAACAATGCAGATATCTTAATTTTGTAGGTGAAAAACTATTGGCGGTATGTGAATTGCGACATAAGTTTTAAGGAACTTAGATCATTTTTTTTTAAATCTGACTCATAAAATACAAATATATTTAAGTATCAAATATTATAATAGAAAGATAAGATTAGGTTCCATTAAAAAAATGGAAAGAAACGCGTTCCTAATGTAATTAAGAATCAGACTACACATCATTTACAAAATTAACTACAGTTTTTTCGCTAATTGGAAAGGATGAGGATCGATTATACTTTGTTTTTGTACTTGGTGATCGACTCTATAGGTAACTAAAAAAATATAATATACAGTTTGAACCATATTTTTTCACTTCTTTCAAATAACACTTCGTCTTATTTAATCTCTAATCCGTCGAAAATGAGTGCGAATTTAATCTGAAATCATTCCAGATAACTGTGCACCTATAAATGTCTATGTGTCCAATTGAAAGTGTTCCATCTGTGCACCCGCAAACATATTACAGTCTAAATTTATTGATAAATTTTTAACTATCCAAGAGTTCGGATTCTACACTGTAAACTGTGTAGGATCAAATTTAGAGGAGAACTGATGTTACCCTCCTATAAGTGCTCAGACACAGATGGTACATTCACAACTGTTAACGTGCGTAAATGGTACAATCACAAATGTGCACGATGAAATTTATGCGTGCACAAATGAAATTTATAACTAAAAAGTTAATATTGTGGATAAAACCACGAAGAGACAATAAATATAAATACAGTGCAAACAAATCAATAACATGAATACTATCCCAGGGTTACTACAAAACTTTATTTTTAATTTTCTCTAATCTCTCACTGAGCAATTCTTTATTTTCCCTGACCATATTAATATTCAAAGACCAAACTTATAAACTTGTAAAATTTTTAACCTAGAATATTTTATGAATGAAATAAGATAATTTCAAATTAAAATTGAGAATATTTTTAATTTATTCTGCTTGACAGTTTTCCTAACCAATAAAATTCCCTGACTTTCAAACAAAATTTTTGTTAGCCAGGTTCGTTTTTACGTTTTTAGTCAAAGATATAAACTTCCAAAATGTATCTTACTAAGCCTAACATTGAAAAAAGAAACTTTAATTTATTAGCAGTGCACAATTTTAAATTTAGAAAATTAAAAACAATAGAATTGTACAAAATATTTGAAGTTCTTTTAAAGCCTTTGAAACGCTACAAAATCCTCCACTCTTTGTCAATAATTTTTTAAATCCATTAAAATAATAAAATCTCTGAAAATTTCCCAAGCCCTTGGAATTCCTATTAAAATGAATACAAACAATCTGTGAACCTTTTAAAATTTTCTAAAATGTTTCTAATTTTTTTGATTATTTTTAAATCTCTCGAAAGTTTTTAAAGCCCTTGAAAACGTTGAGAAGTTTGTTACGATACCTTCAAATATTTTTAATTCTTTAAAATCCTAATAAATGATTGAAATAAATTAAAAATGTGATTGTAATTTTTAAAATAAAAAACCTCAAATATTTAAAATCAATTTGTATATTTTAAAACCCCGTGACATTTTTTAATTTCTTAAAAAAGCTGATGAATTAAAAAAAAGCTTAAAATATTAAAAATTTTTTGACCATTTTATCAATTGATACCCATGATTAATTCGACGAAAGCTTGAAAAAGAATCAATTATATTAAATAGAACTGAGTAAATTCCAGAGAATTTAAGTCAATTAAAATATTAAAAAGAACTCCAAAGAATTAAAATTTACAAGTTGCTGAGAATCATTTTAAATTGCCCAAAATATTAAAAATCCTTTAAAATATTTTGAAGTCCCTTGAAGCTTTTGAAAGCCCTTGAAACTTCCTTAGAATTTAAAAAAAGCCTTAAATAGTTCAAAATAATTCAAGATAATTCAGAAATAGAACAGCGTAGTTTAGGGATATTAACTAAATATAGGGTTCAGTAGGGATAGGCCTGAATAAGTGATAACTAATTAACAGAAATTATTAATCTTGAAGCTAGCGACCATCAAATATCAAATTAAAATATCTGGATCAAGCCTGCTGCTAAACAGAAATCCGACGAGGCATAGTAGCAATTACTCGACAAAAAGTCAGCTCGAAACTGAACAAACGTATCCTAGAATATTTGAATTGCAAGCTTCAAAAGCCTGTTTTTAATGAGTAATTCATACATTTAAGTGCACAGATTAAAAATTTTTAAAATGGTTTCAAAATTTTATGAAATCAAAATCTTTTTAACCTAATTATTTGTATTCATTGAAATTGGCCGAATTCAATTTATTTTTTTGGCATTTTAACCAAAAAATGTGCTATTGTAAAAGATCTAAAAATTTGTGTTTAATCAATTCTTGATAGGACGCGCAGTTTTTGTTTTATTCGTGAAAAATAACATTGCTTTTAATACTCGTAATCTAAAAATAATATTCAAATACGCTTAAGGTAAAAAGCGCCTTCCTGATCACGAAATTCATAGAGGAAATAGGCAAGAGTTTTATTATAATAGTGAAAACCAAAGGAAAAAAAAATACCACAGTCACATACATAAATAAAAGTTTGCTGAGCAAAAAAAGCTGCCTATACGGTGCTGTGATATTGGTCGCGATTACTTGAATCCAAAATTATTTCAAAATTTCTCTCTAAAAGTAATGTAGAACAACGTAAGATAAATAATTGTTTAGTAGCAGAACAAATCTCAGATTGTTTGTAAATAAATAAGATTTTCAGAAAAAAATTTATTTCTGTGAATTTAAATGCATGTTTTTATGGTTAACATTCATACAGAAAAATAATTTGTCGGCAAAACGTATTTTCAACAGTTGTATACATAAAGGCAAAAGATTTTTACAAGTTTTGATTCTTGAATAAATTAAAAAAATATACCACTTTGGTCCTGAAAAGCCTTAAATTGAAACTACAGACAATTTGGAATATCCCCTTTTAAAGTATTGCTGCAAAAGGGCTTCATGATATCCGAGCATAGAAATGTGTAATTTAAAAAAATATTTTATTTCTTCTTGCAGAATTGAGTTCACAATCCAATGGTTCTTGGTCTGATACTCCCCGCCCAGGTCGTTACCCACCTGCTAATTGTTCTTCACACAGACATCAGTATCCTGTCGAACCCAAGCCTAGTCCACGTGCCAGGTCCAGATTTCCTATTCCCTGGCCGTTTCCTGCCAAGCTTGACACTCCCGGTTCTGTATCTGTCAGGCCTGTTTCCGCCAGGCCTGATCCTGCCTGGGTAAACAATTATATAGGTGACTACAATAATATAATATATAGTTTAAAAAATATTTTTGACTTCCTGCAAATAATAATTCGTATTAATAAATCCGCAATCCGTCTAAAATAAGTACGAATTTTATCTGAATTCATTCCATCTGGGCTCGCGTAAATATATTTCAGTCCAAATTTATTAATAATTTATTAACTATGCAAGTATTCGTATGGTACACTCCCAGTTGCGTACGATCAAAATTAGACAAGAACTAATGTTACTCTTCCATTTGTGCACAGGCACATATGGTACCCTCACAACTGTGCATGTGCACATATAGTACAATCACAAACGTGCACAATGAAATTTACGCATGTACAGATGGTCACTTTCCAACTATGCACGTGCATAGATGGTAAACTTTCAACTCTTCACTATGATACTTAGTAGAGCAAATGTCTTCACCTCTCGAGTGTGCGCTATGAGATTTAGCTCGGCACAAATGGTAGTCTTCCAAATGTTAACGACAATGTTGGACCTGCAGGACTGGTAATATCTAAACAATACACGATAAAATTTAGTAGTTAACAGATGATACACTCCCAAATAGTGAAGCTGTTAATTAAGATTCTTTACAAAATTATCGGTGGTAGATATACTAAGCCGGTACTGTTCCACTTACCATCCGTCAGTATTCCCCTCTGTTGATAACGGCTTGAACCTCTATAGATATGTCTGCGATCTGTCTTTTCAAACGGCCAATATCTGTTGGGTATTACTCCAAGCCGACTGGGCAACTGATGTTGGGCTGCCCAGACTATAAGCCCTCCTGTTGAGTTACTGACAGTTTTGGTAGGTTCAGGTTCATATTTAGTCATGCCTTATATTCAGAAACTGCTTCACTATAAGTACATTTCAGATGGTAACCTATGCTAAGCATTTAATGTATTTGGAAGGCCTGAGTGTTTTTTTATTTTCTTCTCAGGTTCTTCTACAGAAATCAATAGTAATAAAGACTTTGATCACAGATGTGTTTTCTGTGCTTGCGTTCAGATAACTGCTTTGAAGCAAGTCTAGATGAATCTTTCATCCATACAGTTTGAAAATGTAAAGTATGAATTTCCTCTTTTAATACAAAACTGTCATCATCAAGACCCTCATCAGTGTAATCATCTTTGAAAATGAAAAAGGTTTATATGCATGACATTCCCTCTTTTCTGGTGTTCGATGAAGAGAAACAACTGCGTCGTCAAATTCTCTTCTTACAGGAACACTAAAATTGATTGAAAGGTCATTTGGCCTCTTAAGCTTTGCAATGATCTTTAAAGTTACTGGAAATTCTATACCTGTAAAATCCAACTTAGCGCCATGCAGTTTATAACTAGAAACGTGATTTACATGATATAAAACTTGATAAAATGCCGTTAAACAGATCATTTTAAGCATGCATAATTATTCATATTTCCTAATCTTATACAAGCTTCTTTCTTATTATTAGGATAAGGCAGGTTAATGGAGGAACTAACATGCAAAAGATCATATTAATTTACATTGGCGTCTAGTTTTACAATTAAATTTAGGGCTCAGGCAGAATCTGTTTCCTAGAACTTATCAATTTTTTGCAGGATGGGATCCTTTACGTTAATAGAACCAGTCCTGTATTTCATAACCAATTTGAAAGCTTTACAATAGCATTATCACAGAAATATTATCAGGCATGTCACTCAAAAAAAAAGACTTTCGGGAAATTTTTGGTATGAAAAATGAACGTGAGAATTGTCAAGGTAACACTGTTTCAAATAAAAATGTATAACAGAAGAGTTAATTAATTATCTCTTAATGTATTCAAGGGAAATACCCAGAAGGTGATACTAAAATGGTATATAATTTCTTTATTGAGCAAACTGTTCTGATGTTTCTTCGCCTTTGAAAAATGTCACTTTATAAGATATTTCTGTGGAATAAAAGAGCTGTTTTGAAAAAAATAATATTTACACCTTTGACTTTGAACTACTGCTTCTTAGAGCTCACGCAAAACCTTTTAAAATCATGAAACATTGTTTTAGCAGATACGACAGAGGCATCTCCAGCGATACCAAATTTGTTGAAATTCTCAAAAATGCCACGAAGTTCATAAAAGCCCCTAAAATCTTTCAAATACTTTGTGGTGATATAAAATACTTTAGGTCTTCTAATATTTTACGGAATCCCTTCAAATCCTTACAGTTGTTTTGAAATATTTCAAAACCTCTAAATCTTTAAGACGTGTCGCTCTTTTAGCCTTGCCTTCCTTGATACGCCTTGCCTCGCACAAATGTTCCTACCTCATTGCTTTTCATCTTATTTCATATTATATATATGCCTTCCTTGCTTTTAACCTCTAACTCCGCAGGTAATACCTAATACTTATCTACTATTTAAAATGTTTATAATTTTCTTACACCTACTTTCTGTCCTATTTACAGTCTGTTCTTCTCCATTTCTCTCCCTCCTTCCTTCTCTACTTCTCCATCTCACACAACACACCCTTCGTCCATTCTACTGCTTTTTTGTACTCCCTTTTAATGCAACAATATCTCTATGCTTATCCCACTCTTTCTACCTCCTTATACTCCTTCAACCAGTGCTCCACTTTTGCATCCCCTCTCCCGCACAATTAACACATCGTCTTCTTTTGATAAATCTAGAACCTATTATAATCATCTATGTATGCACATTTCATCCTCGGTAGAAGTTTCTGAATCCCTTTCTTTCCTTTCTGACACAATTTTTCTGCTCTCTCCCTTGAAATAATCTACGCATAGCTTCTGCAAATACGCTTGACTTACCACTATGATCCCTTTACTTATTCTTCCTGTCTCCTTTGCCTTTCTCTTTCACTTCCACAGCTCCACTTATCCAAGTATTGTTAACATTTTCATCACCTCCTTTAAAGTCTCCTCGCTTATTGCTAGCAGCGCTATGTCATTTGAATATGGGAGTGACCATATCCAGACTCTTCCTATTCTAACTTCTCCCACCACTCCGGTCGCTAGCTTACTTTCCATATCCGCCTTAAAAATTTTAAAACGCATTGGGCTAAGTGGCCACCCCTGCCTCAACTTCTTATCCGGAGAGAGCTCTTCCATCGTTCTTCACAACCTCCACTTATCCATTAAAGAAACCGCGCCTTTTAGAATTACAAAAGCAGTGTATATTTTCGAACCCTTCTTAGCTAACTTTTTATCCACCACGTGCTGCAAGACGTAAATTTTCTCGATGGTTTTATTTCCCGCCTGCATCTTCATCAATATTCCTTTCCCTTCGACATCCTTCCGCATCCTATCTGCAAACACCATCCCGTATACTTTGTATGCCGTATCTACTAGCATGATCATTCTATAATTTTCCTGCCTATCCCTATACCCTTTTTTATGCAGTGGCACAATCAACTCTTCCCTCAACGCTTACAGGAATCCCTTTTTAGCATACTCTTTTCACTACCCCCTTTAGCCTCTCCCCTACCTCTGGTGTGCCCAACAGCCTCGCTCCGTTTTCTGTCCCGTTCCGCCCTGCTGACTTATATCCTTTCAACTTCCTTGACTGCTCCTCTATCTCCTCGTCATTCAACTCCTCTCTATTAATGTTCCTCGTTCTTCTAATCCCAACATCTCTATTCCGTGTATCTGAGCTCTTAAATGAATCTTGAGAAATTATCTCTATTCCTCACTCCCTATCTTCCCATTTATCCTAAATCTACGTGTCCTAAGCCTATTAATTATCTTCCACACGTTCACTTCTGTCTGAACTCTTCTCAACTCCTCTTCTAGATCTTTCTTCTTCTCCTGCTCCTTTTTCTTACACTGAAACGGAGATTGCGACTTTTTCATTTCATTATTTCTACTTTCTCCCTCAGCTCTTATAGCTCCTTTTCCCATTTCTCATCTCTTAACCTTAGGTCCTCCCTTATATTTGTCATCTGAACAATAGCCTTCTTACGTCTTCCTTTAACCCCCTGATCGCACTTATCAGAACCCCGACAGCCTTCTTTTCTGCCTGCCCATCCATTTTTCTGGGGGGAGGTGACTTACGTGTCCTTACGCTTTTTTTAACGGACTCTCTGCCGCACTTTTCTCTGAACTCACTCTACCGCACTTTTCTCTCAACTTTCTATTCCTCGCCTTATCTTTTCCTTCAATCTGCTTTTCCCTCTCTCCGGACCGCCACTCGACGTCTAGCCATATTAGTACTCTTGATGACCACCTCCTGCTGTTTAGTGGGTAAATGGGACCTCTCCATGCAAAAAAATACCTTCTGCAACCTACAGATGTCTCTCAAGACGGTTATCGCCTACCATCCTAAAATTTTCCTTTATTTTCTCTAGTCCAACCCTGACAGTCCCTGCATACACCATTTTCTCTTTCTTAATATCAACCAGCAGTAAAGTGGTTTAATTGGTTTCTAATTCTACTCTTTTTGATATATGTTTAACATTACAAATTTATCGTTCTTTTTTGTCCTTTTACAGAAATACCATCAAGCATGCTGCCCAAAACTAGGGACTTTTTGGCAAATTTTGGCAAGGAAAAGGACAATGAGAATCATCGAGGTAACCCTTGTTCAAATAAAAATATATTACATATGTTTTTATTAAATAATTTTTCTTATTTTGCTAGTTTAAAGCCATTAGTCATCTCGTGAACTGGAAAATGTTAATCAAACACAAATGTTTGTTCCTAATGTTTTAAAGGAAAATTTTCGAAAAATGTCACCAAATCCATAAACTCTATCAACTTAGCCAATGAACTAGAAACGGAAGAGTTACATAATCTTTTTTCCTCTCTCGATGCATTTTAAGGACTTTTATAACTTTGTTCCTGATTGAGAAAAACGATAACCTGTGAATACCTGCTGCGTTCGCGACTATCAAAGCTACAGATACAATAATTATTTGAACTTTAATATATAACGTATGGAATATACTCTAGACAACATTTATCTATAAAAATGGTTTATTTTTTCGAATTAAATACTAAACTTTTATCTGAAAATAAATGATTAATCCTTTCAACCTAAAGCATAAAAATGGTTAATGCGTTTTTAAAATTGGTACATACCATTAAAATGGTAAAATTGTACATCTTAGATGTGAAGTAAAAAAAATATGTTTCTCTAAAACATGCCCATTTTTCTAAATTTGTTTCAATACAAAAAGACTAAGAAATAGAAAAATACTGGTTGTTAATGTTCTAAAATCATTTGTAATGCAACAATTATTTCGCAAATATTATACACCAAGACGCTGGAATTCAAAAAAATGAATAGTGCAGATCCCGCAAGATCGTTGAATTAACTGAAATTCATTTAGAAAGCAAAAAAGTGTAATCCATTTGTAAAAATTGTTTGAAAATCTTTCAAAATTAGTACAGTTGCCTTAGATCTTTGTAATACTTGGTATTTCTCTCATAAGCCTTAAATCATGTGAAAATTGTTTAACACTTTTTAAAAACCTCAGGCTTTGTGCAAATAGCGATGTACTAAAAAAAGTGTACACCTCTCTTTTTTCTTGCAGAATTAAGCTTACTGCCTCCCGGCGAGCCTTCTCTTCGTGCCTCGTCGAGATCGGCCTCTTATACGGATTATCCGCCTGAGATGACTCTTCCTCCTGCCTCGTTCCATCTTCGCCTAAGGTCCCGTTCGCCGCCTGTCAGGTCAAGGTCTCCTCCTGCCAGGTCCATGTCTCTTCCTATGAGGCTTCCTTCTCCTGATGGAAAAGGGTGTGGCATGGAATACCTTGAATTGACTCGGATTATTCCTCTTTGGAACCCGCAGCGGATATTCAAGCTTCAAAGATACACTTTTCCTGATGATAAATCAATTAAAGTGAGAACAGGAGGGAATAGGTATGGGCCTGTTCCAACTCAAGAACAAATTGCATTATCAACCTACAGTGGTGAAGTTTGTGCAATATTGAAAAGTTATAATGTTCTTGCTGGATTATACAAGCCATATAAGGAGGGTTACAAGCGTTCGAAGGTTAATATCATAAACAGCAGGATTACTCCTTTAAATTCAGAAGAAATAAATGAAACACCAGTAGGTAACGCCCGCCCTATCACCCTGCATTATATAATAAAGCATGACAATCTAAAAATATAAAACATACGGTTTCTCACCTTAAGTTTTCAGGTCGAAATCTGACATCTAACTAGTAATTGCAGTATAAACTCAATGTATAATAGTCTACAAGGCTTTTTTCTTTCGTCAATCCCCAAGCAATTATTTTTTAAAAACAGATAAAGAAGTGCTGTTACATTTTCTAGCGTAATTATTTCAGGAGGAAAGCGAGGTCTCAAATAACAAACGACAATTTTTTTCTTAGTTTTCTTTAAAGCTTATGCAATTTCACATCAAATTTACACTCGTAGGGATATTATTTCTGAGTTCTGGAAGGTGACATATCATATGTGATCAATTTTAAATAAAATTCATGAAGTTCTTAAATTTTTAAACTCTACTGTAACGCATGTCTTCACTTCAGAAGGTTTAAGTATACAAATTTTTAGTTTATAGTATGCAATATGTCAAATAAGTTATTGTGGTTCGATGAGCTGCACAGGTCTTGTTACCCAAGAATATAATAAAATTATATCAATTTCAAAAAAAAGAATTGTTAAAAGTGATTTATAAAATTCAGGAGAATATTTCTAATTCTAATTTAAATTATTTTTGATAACAACTGAAGGGGAATTTTAAAAATAAATCTTTTAGGTTGAAATTATTTATTCAATGTCAGTTATTTATTTTTTTCTTATTTTTGCTACCTCATTAGTTGAAATTTGCAATTTTTATTTATTCAAATGATATATTAGGACTCACTTTATTTCCTCAAAGGTTCTCTCGAAAGCTATTTGGTTCTTTTAAAACAAATCATGTGTTAAATTTATAATTTAATAATTTGTAAATACAATTTTTTAACAAATATGAAAAAAAAGTTGTGAGGTATTTCCTAATGAGTAAATTCTGAACTTAATTTAAGTCTCGTACAGCCTTAACTACTCACACGTTTTTTGTTGTTTTTTGATTCATAGTATTAATTACAAATTTCACTATTTGATGTGAAGAATTCCTGAAACAGTAGTTTGCTCTTCTTCTTTTTCCCTAAAAAAGAATAGAAAATCATTCCTTGTTCATTAGGACAAAAAAACGTTCTTAATTATTTTCTACAAATGTTTTCTAATGTCATTTAATAGTTGTAAGAATAAAAAGGACAAAAGAAATAAAAAAGAGAAGCAAAAAAATTTTATTTTCAGGAATTTTTCACATCAACTTGATTTTTGGACGTGAAAAGAAGGATTTAAGTTTAATTTTCATCTCATTTAAATATCATAAATATTAATTTCACTATTTGGTCGTAAATGAATTTCTTTGGTATAAATTTAAACTATTTATTTGAAAATATATCTATTCTGTTGTAAATTCGTTTGTTCTTGTGAAAAATCATTTTTGAAATCTAAAAGTGTAAGTATTCCATTTTTTGTGTGAGATAATTTTATATGTTTAAAAGTTTAACTATTTGATAGAAAATTGATGTATTTGTTTATGATTCGTTTATTTGAGTAAATAATTAAACTTTAGGGTGTATCCGAAACTCAAATTTTTCTCTGATCCTTCTGCTCCTCGAAAATAAGGTTCCTTTGGTTAAAAATTGACGTGTGAAAAATTTCAGTCAGACCTGACAAGAACTAACGGTTGATTAGGACCCTCTTATTTTGCTGCTTTGCTGTGCCGTGCTCGAATGGTAGGGGGGCCGTCCACAAATTACGTAAGGGTCTCTTTACACATTTTCGACTCCCCCCTTCCTTCACGTAAGGTACCATAAGGTTTTTGTGAACCCGGGGGGGCCCCCTCCCCATCTTGTGTTATAATTTTTAATATTAAATAGGATGTTATTGACTTTGCACACTTCATTTATTAGCAAATTTATGTACATATAATTATAGCCTAATGGTCTGAAAATTACTTCGAGGGGGTCAAGGGATTTCAAGAGAATCCGAAAGATTTTCAAAAATTAAAATAAAATTAATTTAATCTCTTTAATATTTTTCATATTTTATTAAGCAAGGAAATATTTTTCCACCCTTTTCTACAAGTTATCGCTGAAAGTGCCATTGTCCTTTTCGGTGAAACAATGGTCCACCATTTTTGAAGGTTATGTGCGACCTCTAGGAAGCAGTAGTTGACGTTCATTTCTAGATGAAGGGAGATTTTTTTTCCGTGAGAAAAATTTCAATTCAATCCAAAAAAGCAGCATTAGCGGGAAATGCTGCTTAAATGTATCCTTTGATACAATAAACAGTCGTTTTCATCGAACCATTATTGGTAATGAAAAACCGATCTATTCCAATAATCTTGAATGACCACAATCATGGAGTATTCTAGGTAAACCCATTTCATCGGTTTCAAAAAATGCGTATATGTATTTGGTGGGATCAAAAAGGTGTTGTGTATGAAAACCTTCATAGGTTTATACTATTTTTTCAAATTGGCACAAATCTCTAAATTAGTAATAATTTTTAGTGATTAATATTTTCTATTTCAATCGATCATTGATAATTTAGGTTTTATATAAAAATTTTGAACTATTTAAAAGTTGTGTTTCGAATTTTTATTTGAACTACGGTAACCTTCAAAATTCTCATGTTCGTCACTCATACCAAAATTTGTCAGAAAAAAAATAAAAATAAAAAAAGTAAAAAAAAATAAATTTCTTTTCATGCGACTCATATTAAGATATAAAAATGAATTTGGCCAGCCGTGTTCCACAATCTGTGGAAGTAGAAATCTAAACTATCGATCAAGTTAATTCTTTAAATAACAGAAAATAATTAACGTCATTTTTTGACAAGATGAAAAATTAATTTAAAAACGTTTAAGTTATATTTTTCTGAAAAAAAATCCTCTAACAATCGCTCCACTGAGAATCACAGTACAGAATTGTGGTTCGAATTTATAAAAAGGAATGCAAAATTTGGATTCTCATTTCAGCTTAATTTTTATTTTGTCTTTTTTCAAGAAAAAGTGGAGTGCATATTATGCATAAAGAAGAAAACATTGTTTTTAAGTTATTTTATGTTAAGTGAACTTGCATTAAATTATAAAAAAGTGAACTGAATTCAGAAATTATCAAAAGTAATTATATAATTCTAATTTCCGAAGGAGAAATATGAAGCTCTAAGTATTTGAAATGCTTTGTAAACACTGCATCACTAGTTGCTTCTTTAAATACAATTTTGTATTTTTATTTTAAGAAAAATGGACAGTTTTTTTTACAAACAATTGTCGAAATTTCAATTTTTACATGTATTGTAATGGAAAAATGCGGATTTTCGTGAAAAGTTTTTTTTCTCCTTAACTAATTGTTGGATTTGGTTCAAACTTGCACATTTTTACTATCATTCCTACCAAACCAAAAGGTTCATATCCAAGATCTAGACAGATAAACGGTTTATGGAGTAAACCCCATGATATAAGGGTGTTTTCATACCTCAAACACCCAAGTATGGAAATTCTCATTTCTTAGTAACTAAAGTCACTAGGTATTTTTTATTCAATTACTAAGGTATGAAATAACTTTCAGATAAGTAGAGGGTGCATGTCAAGGGGTTGTTTGATCATCCCTTATTTAGAGAAACAGAGAAAATAACTTTTCGTAAGGAATAAATCACCAAAGATCAGGCTTATAAAATCACATTAAAACATATTCAGGTAGTCTTATTTATCAGGATATGCAGTAGAATTTATTTACAGGGTTGCCTAATCACTCCCTATTTATAAAAACCCAAGGAAATCGTTAAAAAAATCTCTGCTACTTTACCCCGTTTAAATACCGATTTCCTTGATTCAATAATTAGGAGATGATTAAATGACCTTGAAAATAAATTCTACTGCAAATCCTGATAAATAAGGCTACCTGCATATGTTTTAATCTGATTTTATAAGCCTGATCTTTGGTGATGAATTCCTTACGAAAAGTTATTTTCTTTGCTTCTCTAAATAAGGGATGATTAAACAACCCCTTGACATCCACACTTCCTCTACTTATCTGCAAGTTATTTCCTACCCTATTAATTAAATAAAAAATACCTGGTGACTTTAGTTACTAAGAAATGATAATTTCCATACTTGGGTGTTTGAGGTATGAAAACACCCTTATATCATGGTGTATACTCCATAAACCGTTTATCTTTCTAGATCTTGGATATGAACCTTTTGTTTTGGTAGGAATGATAGTAAAAATGTGGAAGCTTGAACCAAATCCAACTATTAGTTTAAGAGAAAAAAAACTTTTCAAAATTGTTTGTAAAAAAGCTGTCCATTTTTCTTACTTTTTTCCTTCGAATTATTGCTGTGCAGGTTCGAAAATACAAAAAAAAAGTTTTTTTTAGAATTTTTCACCGGTGGACATTTTACTGTACATTTGGTACATTTGTTAAAAATCCAAACTAAATATTTTTCTTTTTACAGAAATATCATCAAACATGCCGCCCAAAACAAGAGACTTTCTAGCCAATTTTAGCAGCAGTGGGGAACATGAGAATCGTCAAGGTAACCGTAATTCAAATAAAAATGTATAACAGAAGTTTTAAAGAATCACAACTTTTAATTCTGACATTTTAAAACTATTAACAATCCGTTCAACTAAAAAATGTTAATCACACAAGGATCTTTTTTTCTTAATGAAAAAAAGATCCGAAAATTGATGGCACCCTAACGGGTCCACAATCATTTTCTGGATCTTCTGCTCTATTTTGTAAATTCTTCCCGCTATCACCCAAAGAAGTACCTGTAAGCAATCGATACTGTTATTAGTCGAAATGCATATTTCGAGAATCCGGAAACCATTTTTCTATCAATGCTGACCAATGATAGACCTGAGATCAGAGAGTTAAGTGAAAAAAATCTTTTCTGCCAAGCAACGTCCTAAATTTGATGATGCGGCTGCTATTTGTGTCTTGCAAGTCCCAGATATCAACAGTGAAGCAAAAGAATACTTTGATTTAAATGACTGCTCTACTTGTGAAATCACTGTTCCTCCAGTTCCACATTATTTTCGTGAAGACCAACTTCAGCAAATACTTTCTCAAGAAGCAGTACCACAAGTTTGGGATTTCTCGAGTTTTCTGTCACACGCCGGTAAAAACTGCACACGAAAAAGAATTTAAAAAGAATTTTTCGATAAAATGGGACTAACAGTAGATATTCCAAAACATTACTCGGGAACTTCATACACCAGAAATACTGCAAGATTTTTCCGAGATCCTGAATTGCTAATTTAAAAAGTTGGCATGAAAAAAAAACGAATTCTTCTGTCGACAAATGCCTGATTAATGCATTTTTCTATTAAATTTGTTTTAGAAAACATAAAATTGATTAAAAAAATTATGAGTTTTTCTGACGTTATCATGAACTTCCGAATGAAGAAAGTTGACATAGAAATAAAAGGATTTTTCTGTAGTGTAGCTTTAGTGATAAGGCGTGCAACTTTGAGCGAGCAGTGCGTGCGTTCAATTCTCGGTCATGGCGAATAATTTAATAAAGTGCTTTCCTCATTATATTTATAAGTAATAAGTCTTCTCTAACCAGAGTCAACAATTATTTTAGTTTCGGATTATGTATGGAGTACAGATAAGAATGAACTTCAATAAAAATATGATAAAAAGGAAGAGTTATGGGTTAAAGGAAGTATAAATTCTTTAGATTTAACTTTCGTAAAACGAATGTATTTTGTATTTGAAACTATATTTTTCTTCTACAAGTCTCAAATTTGTGTTTATAGATTATAGCAGTGAACTATACAGTTAAAGTTTTTTACTAATCAGGCATATGAGATATTCGGCTTAGGCTAATTATTTTTTGAATAATTTAGTAATATTTGATTTGAATGAAGAAAATAAGAAACGATAACATATGTTTTTGAATTGATTATATATGCATTTAACCGAAATTACCAGTTAAATGTACAGTTTCAGCCAAAACTCGGTTTAGAGACTATCATGCTTTATTATATAATTCCTAGTGATTTTCCGGCGATCACCAACTGGAGTTTCATTTGCTTCTTCCGGGCTTAACTGGGAAATCTTCTCATTTTCCATGTTTATTTTAACACGTTTCATATTCCTCTTAATTCGAATATACATCCCAACAAAAATATTATGACTTTTTAATATTGCGAAGACGTCACCACCGGATGTTGATAATACAATTTGTTTTTGGGCTGGAATAGATCCATACTTATTCTTTCCTGTTATTAATTTAATTAATTTATCGTAAGGAAAAGTGTATCTTCGAAGTTCGTATATCCGTTCTGAATTCCAAAGAGAAATAAGCCGAGTAGACTCGAGGTACTCTATTCCACATCCTTTTCCATCAGAGGAAGGAAGCCACACAGCGAGAGAACTGGAACTGGCAGGTAGCGAGGAGGATCTAAGAAAAAGATTTTTCTCACCAGGGACAAGAGGTTTGTCAGGTACAAGATTTACACGATTGGTATTCGAAGGAGAACTAGATCTGACTCTCAGTGGTGGGTCTAAACGAAAAGTAGAACACTCCGGAGAATTTGAATTTCTGCGACAAGAAACACCAGGAATAGGTTCTCCATTAGGTAAACAATCAAAAAATGAACCAAAATCTGCAAACAAGAAAAAGAGGATTACATTTATTTGGAGAGGTTGGTACCTTCAACAGGCATGAGTTTGACAAAAAGCATTCGAAGAATTCAAAAGTTTTTAAGAGTTATGTACGTGATGCTCCAAGTATTTTCAAGGTCTTAGCAAATTTTACAAATCTCATAAGATTCACAGTGAATTGCAGGGGACAACAATATATTTTTTTAAAGGGAATTTTTTATTTGAATTTTGTAGATTAAGACATGTGCTTGACAGAATGTGCCTAATATATTATTTATAATTTTTAAACGATGCCATTTAAAGTTTGGAAACTTCACTTAATTTTGCTTGAATATAAGTATACTTCACAGATATTTTTATTAGTCATTTAATTAATATAATAAATAGAACAATCACAATAAATAATTTTGTATAACTGTATAATTCTTTTTACCTCTGTTTTCGAAGTTTGAATCAACGAAACATAAGAATAATGCCGTGGAATATAACACAAAAATAAAGAACGATGTTATTGAACACTTTTCCAGACAAATAATTTTGTCTTCAGTCAAATTTTAAAACAATAAATATGGTTAGGTACTATATACTATGGATTAACCTTTATCTCCAGTTGTTTCTTATTTGGGTTTACAGGATATTGAAAAATGAGCTATGAAATTATCAAATTTCACACCTATTTTATAAAAAAGTTATGGCGACGAATTTCATCCATGAATGCCAGATTTTTATGTTTATTTACTATATTAATTTGCAATTTATAAAGACTTCAAATGGTGCCTACTTAACAAATTGGTAAAAAATCCTTCTTGGTCTGGTAGATACTTATACTATAATTCAAATAATTTGTTTTGTCACAAAATTAGTTTGATAAAACGTTGTTGATATATGTATAGAATTAAGTGATATCAAATTCTGAAAAAAAAACATATTAATAAATTAGAAATAACTTAAGTAAATTATTGACTATGCTCTTGAGGAAGTTATTGCAATTATTATGGGAAGCATTCATGAGATTTACAATAATATTTATAAAACCAATAATAAAATACAGTGATACTTTGAATAGATATAATTAAAATGTTAGGTTGCCTTACACTTAGGATCTATCTTTACGGTTAAAGAATTGAGTTGAAAAATTCAATATCAACGTTTATTTAAAAAAAATACTTTGTATAATTATTGGGTGAAGAAGAAAGACAGTGATTAATTGGAAATTCATCTTGCGTTATTTATCATTATATTTAAATGTTGTCATAAAACTTATCTAGGCAAAACTGGCCGAAGATAAAAACAAGTTTCAGTTAGCTTACACAATGAAATTCTAAATATTAATGAAATTGATCAAAGGTTTATAAAATAACATCATCGTTATTTTATAAATTCAATGACCCTTTGAAAAAGGCACGCATCGCACCGAAACGTCACGAACTGAGAAATTAGTTTTTATTCAAATAAATTCTGAGTTCAAAAAAATGTGTTTTGGCACCATTTTATTTAATTTTATGTGGACCGCAAGACATGAAAAAATTCCATGATTTAACATTCATAAATATTGCTGGTCGAAGAAAGGCTTGATCTGGTTTGAAATCATTATACAAAGCTGAAAATTACTGAGATTCAAAGCTTCGAACTTTTATCAATCCCCTATAAGATCATTTTAATAACCCACACATACTCAACCGTGTACGGCGCGCAGTGGTGCAAAAAAAGTATCTGTGGACAAATAAATTCTTAGCCGACACTACTTTTCGGATATTAACGTCTTTTTTGGGTGACAGATTCTTGATGTTAAGTTTTCGTCAAGATATTCCGATTTCGATTCTAGGCCTTAATCTTATATTTCAGCTGGACATTAATTCTTAGCGCTTATTAGGATAACAGAATCATCATGATATCCTGGATATAAATATTGAAAAACTCAATTAGAATCTGCGGACGTGTGTAGTCAGTGGCGGACTGGCATGGGGGCGTAGCCGGGGTTTTCCACCTGCACCCCCCTCGTTTGACGCCCCCAAAGCCATGCCGAGGTGCCCCAAAAAATTATATTTTTTAAACAAATTAATATATTTTAGATTGCAATGGAAAGATTGAAAATAATGCAATAATATCCACAATTTACACTTTTACTCCTATAAGTAATACCAGTAAAGTAAAGAGTGTCTTCCATTTTCTGTTCACCCATATTATTCCTAAGAAATTTCTTAATGCATGTTTTCGATACTGTTGAAGAAAATATTTAAAATATAAATGATAAATTATTTATATTGTAACTGCAAAAGTGAAAGATATATTCTTTCCATTAACTATATTACGGAATTTTATAAATGCAATCTACAATATATTTATTGATTAAAAATGTATAGGATATGTAAATGCATTTTTATGGGCGCCCGCTAATATATTGATTTTGTACAGACGTTAAATTTCAATAGCGCCTTTACGTACCTTGAGAAAGTTTCCAAATCAACTTCTTTATAACTTTTTTTTTACAACTTTTTTTAAATTAAAGGTTAAAGCATCGGCAAAACTTTAATTTGGTGATGGCAAATTATTCTTTTTTGTTAGAAATATGTTGAAAATTTTGAGGTTATCTGTCGGTGCAATTACAGGGAATTAAATATATTGAAAATACGTTCTCTTTTAGGGAATAGGAACCTATGCGGAAGCCGTTAAGGAAATAGAAATAAATTAGTTTCTGAGATATCCCATTCTTATCATAAGATTTTAGGCACATAGAAAAATCGCACATCCAAAATAATAGAATAATCTTCACTTTTACGTTGAAATCTGAAAATATTCATTTTTCTCTACTCAACTAATATTACCGGGAAGGACATACGTATAATATTCAGAAAAAGAAGCAGCTTTCAGGGGAACAGGTAATAAAAATGTTTTATTTTTAATTATTTTCTTGTTTGATCCAAATTTTAATTTTCGATTTTTCAAAACAATTCAAATACAGTTATGACAGTCTGGTGGGTGGGAGAGAAGAGGGTAACGTTTTGCACATTTCTAATTCATTCACGTGTGTAGTCAGGGAGTCACCATTTTGTTACGGATATTGTCAACGTTACAGGGCACATTGCTTTTTTTAAGTTATTCCCATAGCTCATAAATCACATCATAAATTATGGAATGATTAGGGAAATTCGTGAAGCAGATTTCAATAAATCAGTTTTTAAAAAAAGAACATAGATTTGAAAAAATGTGTTTACATCCACATATGAAGATTGCAGAAACATAGTGCAGTAATTGCCTTTTTTATTAGATGAAAAGGTACCGTTTGAAAAGAATTTTCTAAGGACGATGAAAATATTTATACATTTAATTCTTCTCAGAAGGCCATTGTATTTGTTTAGCAGAGTTTTCAAATTGTTAAACAATTGATGAAGTCAAACTTCTACAATTTCTCGGGTGCAATTTTTTAGTCGGGCAAATTGTTTTTTGCGAAAAGCTTATGAATAATTTTTTAAACTATTCTATTCACCAATAGAATTAAAGATGATTGCCAAAGTTGAGACGAGAGTGTAAACGATTCTCATTTTTTCCAGGTGAAAAAACTAATTACAATATTACGTAACAATTTCGTTAATAGTGAATGGAAGCTTCTAATGTGTCCCCTAAGGGTTTACATTTTTCTTACACCTTCTCTATTCCTTTACACACCCTCCACACACTTACTTGGTGGTGGAAGGGGGACCTACAGTTTAAGGTGGGTTCCGAACCACCAAGAGCAACAGCCTTAAGTACTTAGAGAAAACCTTTTTCTCTAGAGGTACCGGTCCCACGACTCTCCGGAGATGAACAACTCCCTTGCTAGGCTAGTGTTCACCGCATGGGCCACCGAGACTCTTCCAGAGTGCGAGGCGGGAATCGAACCCGCAAGCCGAAGGAGTGGGTCCAAAGCCTACGCTTTAGTCCCCACGACCATCGTCCCACATCAATTTCGTTAATAGTGTAGCAAAGCAATATTCTAGGCATTCACTCTAGATGATGTAGTAAATCTGTCAGTCGTTGTATAACATATTAGAGATCAAATTTAATCTTCTAACATGTATTTAATTTTCATTAAAGACAGTTTTGAGGATAAATATTTGATGACATTAATATAATGAAATATTTAATGCTAAACCCATTTTAGACGAAGCGTGACTCACTCAGTTCTACACTGTTAAAAACAATATTAAATGTGATATACCCATTTCTATTAAAATGTTTATATGAATCACATAAAATCCCCATTAAGATCGTGCATATCAAATTTCATGTACTTGCATGTTAATAACTAACAAGAAAAAAACGTAATCTAGTTTTTCACAAAATTTAAAATATATTTAGCAGTTATTTTCGAGCCGAAATTATAAAACATGACACCTTCCTCGCGATAACCAAAAATAAAATTCGATTTCAAGTCGAAAAGTTTAATAAAGCAAAGAAATAAATAACAGATGCAGATAAATTTCTTCATTGAAAATTTAGCAAATAGATAAACATAACACAAAACATTTTATTACAACAAAGTAAATAATTTATATTCCTCTTTAAAGTTAATGAATTAGTTATCAACATTTTATTGTGTTGAAAGAGTTTATTTTATACGTGAAACAAAAGTCCAAAAAGGTATTTCATAATTATGTTTGTTTAAACAATCATTAAAGTTTATTGAGCTACTTTATAAGATTAGAAGGCGTTATTGGTTATTATACTTTCATTACAAAATTAAAGTTCAAATCATTAAACACTAAAATTGAGTGATGGCGAATACTCTTTAGTTAAAGCTCCTTCGTTCGAAAGAACACATTCTCATTAAGTATCTTCTAAGAAAAAAAAGTTAAAAATCATATTTCAAGTACACATCCCATTAAAAAGTGATTATTAATAAAAATTTCAATGTTTCGGTTGTATAATGTTTGTCAGTTTATTTTTCTTCGCTTCTTGCGTAGTTTTAATGCAAAATGAAAATTTGATTTTTCATTGTTTTTTATAGGATCAAAATGAAACATTTCAACATAGACAAAGATATAAGTTTTTGAATTTTTATTTAAAATATCTGTCTAATAAGCTCCTTCTTTCTTTATAGGTCCTCACAAAGTATTTCAAAGGGCCATCCAATCAGATAATTCTTGTATATTTGCACCGTGCTTACAGATTAAAACGACAAAGACATTCAGACCGTCTCAATTATGAGAATGTAAAAAAATGAAAATTCTTGAAGCCTAGTAAAATTTCTTTATGGCAAATAACATAACTTAATGAACAAAGAAACTTGAATCTACAAAATTGTAAACATGAATACAAATACACTTCCAAAGAACAGTAAACCGAAAAATTAAAGCAAATAAGAATAAAACAAGACAATTCGTGAGACAAATTTTAACCAATCAGATTGCAACATCTATATATGAGAGAATCCTCCAATTCTTGCTGTAACAAATATAAAAAAAATAAAGTTTAATAGAATTTGCAAAATCTTGTCAAACTATCCTATCCTGTTCCTAACTGTTGGAGGTATTCAGAAAATTACCTAGGATCGCTCCCAAATTTTTATTTTTGCTAAGCATTCGCTTTTAATCTCGGCTTCCTTATGAAGTACCTTTTGAATCACCAAAAATTTTTTAAAGGTGTAAGGGTCGACTAATCAGTTTATGAACTTGAATTTTATAAAGTTCCAAGTAAGTGACAAATCAAGTTTATCCGGTTTCGGAATTTTTCAAAACAATACACAATTTAAAATTTTTAATTTTAAAACAACTTCATCGGAAATTGAACTTATTTTGACCTTAATACTATCGCCTGACCTTCAAGCGCAAAAACTCGACAAGCTGCATTCACAATTTAATGACTGAGACATTTAAAAAACATCGAAGAACCTTTCAACTACTTTTCGGGTCGCGAGAGACGGAGAGAAAAAGAGAGAAGACAAAAGGAACGTAAATTTTGTGGTATTACATTCTTTTCCTTTGTTTTGAAAAAAAGTGAAAGAAGCAAAAAAAAAGGGAATACACGTCTGAACGGCGGTTTGAATCCCTTTCAGTGACCGCCGCGAAGGTTCACTCGAAGGGTAATTCCAAATTTCTTCACAGTCGTCAACCTTCTAGTCCTTCAATAATTTAATTATTCACTCCTATCTCTGGTGGCTCAATGCTTATTTTTCGACCAGATGTAGTGGAAAAAAGGGACACCTCTCTCGCTACCCCCACCACCACTCCGCCATGTATCCATGTTGACAGTGGACTCTCAACTCTCTTTAAAAATATTCAGAATACTTACGGGTTGGTTGTTTTTTTACCGATTGGCTGATTGACAATCTGCATAGAAGAGTCACCTATTATAGAAATAGACAGAAACAAAGCTTTGTACGCAACATTATGCTTAGCAGGACAGCAAACCGAATAACGAGACGCAATTCAGTCACATATTTCTAGGGAATTTAACCATATTATGCGTGTTATGTAACACGCGGAGCCGAATTTGGCGCGGAATTATCCCGAATTTAAAAGTTCAAAAATTTCGCGTTGATTTATTAAAATAGATCCTGTTCGGCTCCGTTG
>NC_046665.1:121005917-121007407 GCF_010883055.1 Belonocnema kinseyi | reverse complement strand
CTTTTTTATAGATAAATGTTGTCTAGAATATATTCCATACGTTATATATTATAATTCAAATAATCATTGCATCTGTATATTTGAAATTTGCGAACGCAGCAGGTGTTTACAGGTCATCGTTTTTCTCAATCAGTAACAAAGTCTTAAAAGTTCATAAAATTCATGGAGAGAGAAAAGAGATTATGTACCCCTTCCGTTTTTAGTTTATTTGCTAAATTGTTAGAGTTTATGGGTTTGCTATCATTTTTCGAAAATTTTCCTTTAAAACATTAGAAACAAAGATTTGTGTTTGATTAACATTTTCTAGTTCACAAGATGACTAATGGCTCTAAACTAGCCAAATGAGAAAATATATTTAATTGACACATATGTAATATATTTTTATCTGAACTAGGGTTACCTCGCTGATCCTCATTTTTTGCCCCCTTGCCAAAATTTGCCAGAAAGTCTCTAGTTTTGGGCGGCATGCCTGATGGTATTTCTGTAAAAGGACAAAAAAGAATGATAAATTTGTAGTGTTAACCATGTATCAAAAATAGTAGAATTATAACTCAATTTAAGCGATTTTACTATGTTTATATCACACGCAGCCTATCAACATTTCCGTTATACATATGTAGTTATAAAATATATAAGATTAAAAAAAAATTTAAATAACAATATAATTTAAAAAAAAATTACTGTACTATAAATGCGGTCAACTCATTTTGGAGGACTGAGAGCAAAAGAAATAAGATAGAGAAATTACTACAATCCCTGCATTAAAGGTTTCTCGTAAAGCAGAACCAATAAATCAAAATAGAAGCATACACATGGGAACATACCAAAAAGCTTTGAGACAACCAACACAATAAAGGGAATTCAGAATTTGAAGAACCTTCGTTAACCGTAACATACTGTATCTCCGACCCACTATGGTGTGAAGATCAATAGTCATAATTCAAAAAGGTTTTCTCCTTACATGAGGTTTGAGAATATAAACATTGTTCGAAAATTACTCCCGGTAGGATCGCCTTATTCGGAGACAAGGCCAGGCAGGTCCTACTATTACAATGTTACAAATATTTGGCGATGAGCCTGTAGTTGATACAAAATTATATATATGTATATATTCTAAATTATATATATATTCTAGTGTGGTCTGTCGGAAAGACCACTTTTTGTGCTGCCAGTGTTATAATAGGTTCTAGCTTTATCAAAAGAAGACGATGTGTAAATTGTGCGAAAGAGGGGATGCAAAATTGGAGCACTGGTTGAAGGAGCATGAGGAGGTGGGAAGAGTGAAATGAGCATGGAGGTATTGTTGCATGAATGGGGGTACAAAAGGGCAATAGAATGGGCAAAACGTCTATTGTGTGAGATGGAGATGTAGAGAAGGAAGGAGAAAGAGAAATGGAGAAGAAAAGACTGCAAATATATGTTCATCCACTTAATATGTTTTTTCTTGCTTTATTTTCATAATTAGATCTCAAAATTGTAATTTTAATATA
>NC_046665.1:121003880-121005817 GCF_010883055.1 Belonocnema kinseyi | reverse complement strand
GAAATGGAGAAGAAAAGACTGCAAATATATGTTCATCCACTTAATATGTTTTTTCTTGCTTTATTTTCATAATTAGATCTCAAAATTGTAATTTTAATATAGAGCAACATAGATAAACAATATTTACAAAGTGCTTATGCAAATCCTCCATTATTTTCTTTTTTTCAAAATCTGTCCAATCTAAAAGTAATAGTCACGTGACTCTCCGAAGATGAAAAACTCCCTTGCGAGGTTAGCGTTCACCGCATGGGCCACCGAGGCTCTTCCAGAGCGCGAGGCGGGTATCGAACCCGTAACGAATAATACAAGAGATCGTTGAGCTAAAGTATATTATAGGTAACACGAATTAAATATTCAACTCCACCTTGCTACATGACTGGTTCTATTAACGTAAAGGAACTCATCCTGCGAAAAATTGAAAAGTTCTGGAAAACAAATTCTGCCTGGGCCCTAAATTTAATTGTGAAACTAAAAATGAATGTAAATTAATATGATTTTTCGAATGTTAGTTCCTCCATTCACCTGCCTTATCCTAATAAGAAGAAAGAAGCTCGTATAAGCGTAAGAAATATGAATAATTATGCATTCTTTAAATGGGCTGTTGAACGGCATTTTATGAAGTTTTATATCATGTAAATCACGTTTCTAATTATAACCTGCATGGCGCTAAGTTAGATTTTACAGGTATAGAATTTCCATTAACTTTAAAGAACATTACGAAGTTTAAAAAACAAAATGATCTTTCAAAGAATTTTAGTGTTCTTGTAAGGAGGAAATTTGGTGACGCAGTTGCTTCTCTTCATCTAATACCAGAAAAGAGGGAATGTCATGCATATAAAAGTTTTTCATTTACAAGATTATTACACTGATGAGAGTCATGATGATGACAGTTTTGTATTAAAAGAGGAACTTCATACTTTACATTTTCAAACGGTATGGATAAAATATTTATCCAGACTTGCTTGAAAGCAGTTATCTAAACGCGATCAAAGAAAACACATCTGTGTGTATGGACAGTCCAACATAAGTTGCCTAGTTGGCTTGGAGTAATACCCAACAAATATTGGCTATTCGGGAAGACAGATCGCAGACATATCGATCGAGATTCAAGTCGTCGTAGAAATCTGCATTATCGACAGAGGGGAATACTGACGGATGGTAAGTGGATTGGTACCGGCTTAGTATATCTACCATCGATAATTTTGTAAAGAATTTTAATTAACAACTTCACTATTTGGGAGTGTATCATCTGTACACTCCTAAATTTCATCGTGTATAGTTCAGATATTACCATATCTTCAGGTCCAAATTCTGTCGTGCACCTTTTGAAGAGTACCATTTGTGACGATCTAAATCTCATAGGGCACACACGAGAGGGCACCATATGTGCCTGTGCACAGATGGAAGGGTAACAATAGTTCTTGTCTAATTTTGATCGTACACAGTTCGGAGTGTACCATACGAACTGTTCCACAGTTAATAAATTATTAATAAATTTGGACTGTAATATATTTCTGCAAGCACAGATGGAACGAATTCAGATAAAATTCTTACTTATTTTTAACGGATTTCGGATTTAATAAGACGAATAGTTATTTGCAGGAAGTCACAAAATATTGTTTAAACTGTATATTATGTTATTGTAGTCACCTATAGAATTGTTCACCAAGGCAGCATCAGACCTGACAGAAGCAGAACTGGGAGTGTCAGGCTTGGCAGGAAACGGGCAGGAAACAGGAAATCTGGACTTGGCACGTGGACTAGGCTTGGGTTCGACAGGATACTGAGGTCTGTGTGAAGAAGAATTAGAAGGTCGGTCACGACCAGGACGGGGATTATCAGGCCAAGAACCACCGGATTGTGAACTCAATTCTGCAAGAAGAAATGAAAGATTTGTTTAAATTACACATTTCTATTCTGGGATATCATGAACCCCT
>NC_046665.1:121000552-121003780 GCF_010883055.1 Belonocnema kinseyi | reverse complement strand
TTTGAGATTTGAAGAGATTACAATCTTTTTTAATTTTGCACTGAATTCTTATTAATTTATCATGGAATCCTATAATTCTTTGGAGCTTTTTGGATTTTTTTAATTAACTTGAATTCTTTGAAATCTACTCAGTTCGATTTAATTCAATGGATTTTTTAAAAGCTTTTATTGAATTAATCATGGGGACCAATTTCTAAAATAGTCAAAAGATTTTTAATATTTTAAGTTTTTTTTTCAATTCCTTGGTATTTTTAAGAGCTTGAAAAATGTAACGGGATTTTAAAATGTACGAATGGATTTTAAATATTCTAGGTTTTTTATTTTAAAGATTAAAATAACAATTTTAATTGATTTTAATTACTTACTAGAATTTTAAAGAATTTAAGGTAGTTGAAGGTATCGTAACAAAACCCGAAATGTTCTCAAGGGCTATAATTTTTAGCTATTTTAATATCGTAATGGATTTGAAAAAAAGGTTGAAAAAAAGTTGGGGATTTCGTAGCATTTCAAAGGTTTTAACAGATTTTCAAATATTTTTTACAATTCATTTGGAAATCGTCCTTTATTCTTTAGCCTGAATTATTTTAAATTCACTCAGTACTACGCAATTTTTTGATTTGGATTGATTTTTGGATTTTTGAAATGTTTTTGTTTAATTCAGCTTGAAGTATTTCAACATTACCTTAAATTCTTAGGAATTATATCGAATTCTTTTGAATTGTCTTTAAGATTTCTGGAATCAATTCAAACATAATTCAATGCATTTTTTCATTCCGTATCATTTCTCTTAAATTCCTCTGAGTTCACTCAAATTTTATTAAAATCAATAGAATTTTTTATATATTTTTCTTATTATTTGCAATTCATTTGAACTGTTTTGTAGTCATAATTCACTTTTTTAGCTAGAAATTAGTAGAGTTTCAAAGATTTGAAATTATTTTTCAGAATTCACTCTGAATTCTTCTAAATTTACTTGATTATAATTTATTCAGTCATTTTTAAAAGTTTTTATTTTATTCATGCTGTAGTGTTTTAACCTCAACATGAATGCTTAGGTATTTCATTAAATTCTTTTAAATTCCCTCGAATTTTTTAAAGCTCATTTCAAGTTCTTTGAATTCAATTAAGTTTTTTCCTACTTTAATCTGTTTTTAAATTTCCAAATTTAAAATTGTGCAATGCTAATAAATTTAAGTTTGTTTTTTCAATGTTAGACTTAGAAAGGTTCATTTTCAAAGCACAGATGGAACACTTTCAATTGGACACATAGACATTTAATGTTGCGCAGTTATCTGGAATGATTTCAAATTAAATTCGCACTCATTTTTGACGGATTGCAAATTAAATAAGGCGAAGTGTTATTTGCAAGAAGTAAAAAAATATGGTTTAAACTGCATATGATATTATTTTAGTTACCTATAGAGTCGATCACCAAGAACAAAAACAAAGTATAATCGATCCTCATCTTTTCCAATTAGCGAAAAAACTGTAGTTGAAGTTGTAACTGGTGTTTACTCTGATTCTTAATTAGATTAGGAACATGTTTTTTTCGATATTTGTAATGGACCTTAATCTTATCTTTCTATGATTATACATGATACTTAAATATTATATTTTTATTCTATGAATCAGATTTAACAAAAAAATTTTATCTAAAATCGTTAAAACTTATGTCGCAATTTCCATACCGGCAATGGTTTTTAACCTACAAAATTAAGATATCTGGAGTATTGAAGCTTGGTAATTCTGAAGTAAATGAAAATAGAGGAACCCTTGTTATTAAAGAGTAACTAAAAACATTTTAGAGTGGGACGATGGTCGTGGGGGCTAAAGCGTAGGCTTTGGACCCACTCCTTCGACTTGCGGGTTCGATTCCCGCCTCGCACTCTGGAAGAGTCTCGGTGGCCCATGCGGTGAACACTAGCCTAGCAAGGGTTCATCTCCGGAGAGTCGTGGGACCGGTACCTCTAGAGAAAAAGGTTTTCTTCTAAGTACTTAAGGCTGTTGCTCTTGGTGGTTTGGAACCCACCTTAAACTGTAGGTCCCCCTGCCACCACCAAGTAAGTGTGTGGAGGGTGTGTAAAGGAATAGAGAAGATGTAAGAAAAATGTAAACCCTTAGGGGACACATTAGAAGCTTCCAACTAAAAACATTTTTCAAGTTTCCGTGGTTTTGTCATTTCACACAAAAACGCTGGTGTTAAATTTCTTGCAGCTCTAATTTCATTGCTCTCCCAATGAGCGTTTGGGAGAATTTTCAAGTTTCAAATTTCTTCCTCTAAACGTAGATGCACATCTGGGCATCTAGGGGACAGTATCATTTGGAGACTGAATTTTGGCTCGTGCAGATTTGTGGAGTGCAGAACCGTGCTGTCAGCCACCTGAACATCTGTGAAAGCAACTATTGGCTTTGCATTATTAGACAAAATAATTTTTAATAAGGAAATTAATTGCAATAATATTTACCTGATTACCAACTTTCTTTGATTGAAAAGTGCGTAATCTTTACATAGAATAATGGTATAACTTCCTAATGCAACCTCGAAACACAGTGAAACTCTTCAATAGCGCCGATTTGGAGGGCGATGGTGGCTGGTAATTAACGCATTATAGCCTGCTCCGCTTTTGTTTGTGCACGCCTAATTACTCGCCTGAGTGACAACCGCAGACCCGGCGCACCCCGCGCAGCTCTTGTTTCACCTACATGCGGCGCGGCCTTAATTCTCGGAAGGGCTATAGATGGGTGGGCAATTGAAGGATTTCACTGTATCAGGTTAGGCATCGCCGTCGACATTAAAACTAAAGCCGGGATGTATAGAAAAAGTCATGACCGTCCACACACACAATAAGGTATTTTCACTTTAATCACTAGCTAACTTCATTTCGTTGAATGCTGAGGGGATAATAATTGACCAAATGCATAGGAATCTGTTAATCTGTAATCATGGGCTATAGTTTCATGGAACTTTACATCTCTACTCATTGTGAAAATCTAGTGGAAATTTATTCGAATGCCCAGGCATCAATTTCGATGCAGACGGTCATGACTTAGTTTTTGCATCCCGGCTTTGGTGGGTCATGTAGATTTTACCTGTTTATCAACATCTATTTCACCTGAATAACGTCGGACAAAATCATTTTGACATTTTGTAGACAACACTTCACGTTGCTCTGGATGAGAAAAAACAGTGTCTAAATCAGCCCCATGCATCGCCCCCACTTTTCAGAT
>NC_046665.1:120993923-121000452 GCF_010883055.1 Belonocnema kinseyi | reverse complement strand
ACAAAATCATTTTGACATTTTGTAGACAACACTTCACGTTGCTCTGGATGAGAAAAAACAGTGTCTAAATCAGCCCCATGCATCGCCCCCACTTTTCAGATTCCCTACGATCCGGAGGGGAATCGTTGGTTAAACTAATCCAACAGATGGCGCCACGAGAAGTAGGTTGTAATGAGCGGATATAATTCGCATTCTCGCTGCTAGGAACAGCACAGTCAGTGATGCAAATTCGCGGTTTCAGTTTGAATAAAAAGAAACTCAAATTTGAAAAGCGAGTCTTGAATTTAGAATTTAAGTATTATTTCGAAGAAAAGATTGGCAAGCAACAGTCGGACAAATCGACATGGAAATGTTTGAAATGATAATCGTTTCTTGTAAACGAATAAATGTATACACTAGACTAAGCGCAATTTCTTGAAAGGAATATTAATGTAACTCAGCTATGATTATTTAGACATAGGATATAGCAGGTTTAATTGCAGGATATATAAATCTTATATTAGATATACAATTGGCGACACTAGATCGTTAAAAAAGAATTGATTAGAGAGTTCTTTGATTTTGGTTGAGACAAGCGTGAAGTAACGTACTCTCTTCCCATGAGAAGATGTATTATGAAATCGACGACGAATTAGGCACTTTTCAGAGTAGGGATTTGTAGAGCAAGTAAAGCAGGCTAACCAGAGAAAGACACGAAAGAGAGGGGAGGCTGAGGACCGCTGTGATGGTATCAAAGCTTCCACGACGAAACAAAAAGACAGATTGATCTGGTCCGCGGCCGCGACTCGTTCGTTAACTTGAAACTCGAATAATATTTTTTCCTGTAAAGATAGAATTCAAAAGACCAGACTAATAAATCTTGTTAATTCAATTAATTATGGATTTATCAATTTAATTATTTAAAAATACCCTTTTATTTAATCCTTTAGTTATAACTTGTCAAGATTTTCAGAAGAAGATTTCATCGCTGGAGTTGGGTTTTCAAACCCTTAATTGTGGAAACGGACTTGCTGTTGATTTATTCTTAGAAATGATAGAAAATCTTATTTTTCATACTTTGATTAATTATTCTCTTATTAAATCTAAAATATTTGAACTTTCGCGCGGTAAAAGACTGTCGGCTTGTTACAAGGTCTGTCTTTTTCATTGAATTGGTTTAAGAAAAAGCAAAAATAATTAAAAACTTGATGCTGTTTGCATATAAACAAAAAAAAATAATAAGTCTAACTATTACTTATTATTTAAAAAAAGAAAAGGTCATGAAAATATGTAGTATAATAGGAATAAAATTTTATTTTGAGATACATTTTGAAAGCAGTTCGAACTTTATATTTTTGTGATTTATTTTGGTAATATTATTAATTTTATTATTTGTTAAAGTTGAACAAAATTATTTTTTGTTAAAATTATTAATGTAGCTAATGCAAACATTAATAATATTAAAGATCTTAATGACAAAAGTATTTGAAACATATACATGATTAGAAAAATAATAATAAATATATGACGTATATTATATATTGAAGGAATAATTTGGTAAAAAGTTAATGAAAAGACTCATAAATGAGAAAGTGGATTTAATATTATTTAACATAATGTATATATCTATTTAAATTGAACCTAATATCATACATACATTTATACAGTACAATAATTTATTTGTTGCTTAATATTGAAAGCTTTTTTCTCACTGCATTCAACCACTAATAATTTTATTAAAAATTTTTGATTTAAAGAAGACTTTAAATTTAATAGTTAATTATATTTTTGCAAACCTCATTTCTAAAATCAACAGACTATAAACTATTAAACTCTATAAGCATACATACCGTACTCATGACGGACAGTAGAACAAAATACACTTTTTTCGTTCAGCTTGTCACTCCGAACTTTTGTCTTCTCTTATTGTTTATTAATAATTTTTTTACTCAAAGCACGGAAAAATTGAAATTTTTCACATAACAATTTTTAGCGCTCTGATGACTGATCAGGAAAACTTTATATTGTCTAAAATTAATGTTTAGGGACTCATAAAATACGAATAATTTGTTTATTATTAATGCAGGAATTAATTAATTATTAATTAATTCCTGTATTAATTTTAATAATTAATTAATTAATTAATGTAGGAATTACATTCAATAACAAAAATAATTTAAAAGTTTATAATAACTATTGTTATAAACAATTCTTGTGGAAAAATATCATAATTTGAGATTTTTCCAATTATCATTTCCTCCAAGCGCCAGGAAGACTTCGTGTATCCCCTGAAAAAATAAATATTTAATAATATTTGATAAAAGATAACAATTTGAATTTTTGTAAATACATTAGATAAAGAAATTCAAAATTTTGGTCCTTTCGCATAGAAATTTTTTTTTTACACTGGAAATATTTTAAGCTGTTGGGCGAATAACTGCTAGTCACTAAAACATGTGACAAATTAACAATAATCATTGTTATGAATAAATGTCGTGACGAAATATTCAAATGTAAGGTTTTATCAAAATTTTTATTTTCTTTAATCGCTACAATGGCCACGGATATACCTAAAAAATGTATTTTTTATCATATTTGGTGGTATATAACAACTCACATGTTTATAAACAATTTAAATATAAAATGTCCCAATGTTGGCAGTATCACTCGGAAAAAATCGGGTTTTCAATCGTAATAGATTGGAAATGAATCATAATACTGCATGCTAAGATTCACTGAATACAAAATCTTTTGAAAATAACCCACCAACTTGGCCATCACAGAAAATTTAAATTTGTTGAACCCTTAAGTTGAAATATTTTGTCACAAGAATTGTTAATAACAGTGGTTATTTTTAACTCTTCAAATATTTATGTGACTAGCTGTCATTCGTCCAATAGCTTAATAAAATTTCCAATTCAAAAAAAAATTTTCTATGCGAAAGGACAAACATTTTAAATTTGTTTACAAAAATTTAAATTGTTATATTTTAGCAAATATTATTAAATATTTATTATTTTAAGGAATACCCGAAGAAGATTGAAGGCTCTGGTCATTTTTGAATAAAAAAAGTACATTTCCTCTAACTGTGCGTCATGAGTACAGTAAGTTTGTTAATAGATTTTAATAGCTTATAATCTATTTATTTTATAAATGAGGTTTGCAATAATACAATTAACTATTTAATTCAAAATCTCCTTTAAATTTAAATTTTGAAATCAAATGACTCGTGATTCGTGTCGTTGACTTTTTTCCAATTGAAACCCTCAAACATTTTAATTACAATTACCAATAGTCTTAAATAATATTTCCTTCAAAACTTGGAATTTTTAAGATTTTAAAGGAACAAAGATTATTTGCTTTGCAACTTAAGTTGTAGTCTTACATATTTCAATTATTATTATATTTATATTGGATATAAGTAACATATTTTTCGGTAATTCTTCTGATCATGTATATGTTTTAAATATTTTTGTCACTGAGGTCTTAATTATTATTAATTTTTTCATTAGCTACATGAATAATTTTAATAATAAATAATTTTGTTTATTTCTAAAAAATAATAAAATCAATAATAGGAGCAAAATAAATTATAAAAATATTAAGTTCGAACTCCTTTCAAAATGTATCTCAAAATTAAATTTTATTTTAGACTTTCTACCTTAAAGATATTCTTCTCAAAAATGCAGAAAGTTTTGAAAGTATAAAATCTCGTAAATTATAAAGTACAAAATTCTATTAATTTATTCGTTACATACGAAGAGAGTTTAGAATATATTCAATAGTTAGTACCAGAGTACTAACGATCTTCATTTTTAATTCAATGAAGAAAAACTGATTAGTGCAAAATTTTAAGAATAGCAAAACTATAATATAAAATAGTACCTTATTAATTTAGTAGAAGCTAAATTCTTGCACGTATATAATTATTCACATCAAGAAGCTATACAATTTATGATGAACGTTTTTATAATTATGGCCTTATGATTACTTTTTACATTCTCATCCTAATGAGGAGGTGTTGTTTTTATGTGCAAAATAACTTTCGCGGATTCCCTCTAATGTCGATGTTTTGAGAAATATTTATAGTTGAACAAAATACGAACAATTTATCGCCATTAGTTTGCTTATAAACTAAAAATTACAAAAGTTATTGCATTTTCAAAATCCAAAGAACCAAACAAAAATTAAGGCTCGAAGCCAAAAAAAGCGTGATATGATAAAAGTCAAGAAAGAAAAACTTAAATTTTTCAAGGCTCCACAAAATAGTCGAAACAACTTTTTGAATGTCGTTAACAAAAAATCGAAAATTAAGATTTTTATCGCTAAAAAAAACTAATGAAAAATCGACAACACCATTTTTTGGAAAACAAAGCAAGATACAAAAAGAGATAGATTGACTAAAGTTCTGCACCTAAAAAAGAGTAGCAAATTTTTCAGTTTGTTTAAAATTTGTCTTTGTTTCTAAATCATTAATTTTCTTGGTCGAAAATTCATTTTATTGGTTGACAGTTTAACAACTTTGTTGAAAATTCATTTTTTTTCTTGTTCAAATCGACTTTTTATCACAGTTTTCGTCTGGAAATTGAACTATTCTATTTTTGTTTAAAACTTTATCCTGTACATTTTATTAGTTAAAACACCAATTATTTGATACAAAATTAATTGATTTTGTTAAAAAGTTAACTTTTTGGTTGAAACTTCATATATTTCGTTGATTAGATTTTTCCCCAAAATTAAAAAAAAACTGCAAAATGAAAAAAACTGCAAAATGAAAAAATTACTTAAAACCGTCCTGATGCTTTTTTTTTATTTTTAAAATCTTTTGAAATTTTCACTTATAATTTATTTTTTAAAATAAAAAATCATTTTCAGTTTTCTTAGCAATCACAGCAATTCTTGTTATTCTTTGTAAATCTTTTACAATTTTCAAAAGGCCTAATTTTTTTCAAAATCTGGAAAAATCGCCATCGTGTTTCGAATTATTTAAGATAATTTCAAGTTTTAAATTAATTTTGAATCTTTTTTTAAATTAAAATTGTAGCGTTAAAAGTTCAAATTTAGCTCATTACAATTTTTATAATTTGAGGCTTTCTATTTAGAATCATTCTGTTTAAATTTGTATAGTTCGTAATGATTGTTTATAATGGCTTGATGGAAATGAACGTTCAAATATTGCTAATAATTAACGAAATTTTATTTTTTAATTGAAAAATTGCAAATTGAATGGGTTAAAAACATATTTATTTAGACTGAAATAATATTTAAAAATTTGAATTTGAATATTTGATTTCTCAACCAAAAAGTTTACTTTTTAACAAAATAAATTAATTTTATATCAAATAATTGGTGTTTTTAGTAATACAATGTGCAGTATAAAGTTTCAACCAAAAATGGAATAGTTCAATTTCCAGATAAAAATTGTGATAAAAAATTGATTTCAACAAGAAAAAAAACGAATTTTCAACAATATTTTTATAGTTTTAAGGGAAAAGATGAATTTTTGACCAAGAATATTAATGATCTACAAAAAACCTAAACTTTAAACAAAATATATAAATTTTCAACGGAATTATTTAGTTTTAAAGTCAAAAACATGAATTATCTACAAAATAATTGAGCTTTTATTCAAACGAGATAAATGCCAAGCCTAAAATACAACAGTAGGTTTTTTCAATTAAAAAATGAACTTTTATAAAATTCAAATATCATTGAAATTGCCAATTTCTTTAATTTCTTTCAAATTCGGATCACGATATAAATAAGGAAATTGTAATAAAACATAATTACAATATTATCAGTGATAATATGTGTATATATTTATATATACAATAGTATTAATATGTATATCATTTTTATTTTATACTTGAAATAACGTAACTTTTAAATTGCGCATATAAAAAGCGCGCGAAGTATTCAAATCCTGATAATCGGCAATTTCTTAAATTTCTTTTAAATGCAGATCAAAATGGAAAAAGAAGACTTTTTTAATATGATATAATATAATACAATTATAATATTAACATTAATTATATACATATAATAGTAATAAGATAATATTCAAAGGGCAATCCAATAGGATAATTTCTTCAAATTTTACGGAGTTTACATATTACGAGGACAATGACGTACAGACATATAGACACAACAAATATTTTATTTTAACTGGTTTTGTTATTTTAAGATGGTAAAAAAAATCCAAAAAATAAGGCAATCTCAGCAGAGAAGAGAAACTAGGCGTCCGATTTAATACAGACATGTCCGTTTTTTTAGCTCTGTGTCCGTTGGTCCATATTTTTTGCAAAATGTCCGTATTTTTCGCGTTTTTGATGAAAAAACAAGTAACGACTGCAATTTTGCCGAAATGAGTTTCTAGATTCCAAAGTTTTAAAGCGCCCGCGCTCGGAGTTGGTCGCGACACGTATAGATGACGCGCAAGTAGTTTAACTGTAACGATCGCATAAATTTGCATTCCATCCGCTAGGAACAGCACCGTCGCTTCCATAGAATACGCGGTTTCGATTCGAAATTATAAAATATTCGTGCGAAA
>NC_046665.1:120980581-120993823 GCF_010883055.1 Belonocnema kinseyi | reverse complement strand
TGCTGCGTTCGCAAATTTCAAATATACAGATGCAATGATTATTTGAATTATAATATATAACGTATGGAATATATTCTAGACAACATTTATCTATAAAAAAGGTTTATTTTCTCAAATGAAATATTAAACTTTTATAAGAAACTAAATGATTAAACCTTTAAACCTAAAGCATAAAAATAGTTGAACGTTTTTAAAATTGGTTCATACCAATAAAATTGTAAAATTGTATATCTCAGATGTGAAGTAAAAAAAACATATTTCTCTAAAACATGCCCATTTTGCGAAATTCGTTTCATTACAAAAAGACTAAAAAGTAGAAACATTATGGTTGTTCATGTTCTAATACTCTTCGAATGGATGAACTAGTAAGTATTTAAACTAAAAAAAAATATCCAAACTGTATACTTGTTCATGAAAATATGTTAGATAACTAATAAGTTTTTTGAAATTGTAATGTAGTACGGATAAGAGTAATAAGAAATGCATTCTTAAAAATTGACACTAAGAGTTAATCAATAGAAAATCTGTGAATGTGTTCATGAAAATTATTCAAACAGTTGTAAAATATTATCCATTTTAGATAATTTGTAATGCAACAATTATTACTCGTATATTATATACCAAACGCTGAAATTCAATCAAATGAACAGTGCAGATCCTGAAAGATCTTTGGAGTAACTGAAATTCATTTAGAAATTAACAAAGTGAAGTCCATTTGCAAAAATTGATTAGAAAAATGTACTTCTCTCTTTCTTCTTGCAGAATTAAGCTTACTGCCTCCCGGCGAGCCTTCTCTTCGTGCCCCGTCGAGATCGGCCTCCCATACGGATTATGCGCTTGAGATAACTCTTGCTCCTGCCTCGTCCCATCTTCGTCTCAGGTCCCGTTCGCCGCCTGTCAGGTCAAGGTCTCCTCCTGCCAGGTCCATGTCTCTTCCTATGAGGCTTCCTTCGCCTGATGGAAGAGGATGTGGAATGGAATACCTTGAATTGACTCGGATTATTCCTCTTTGGAACCCGCACCGGATATACAAGCTTCAAAGATACACTTTTCCTGATGATAAATCAATTAAAGTAAAAACAGCAGGGAATAGGTATGTGCCTGTTCCAACCCAAGAACAAATTGTATTATCAACATACGGTCGTGAAGCTTGTGCAATATTGAAGAGTTATAATATTCTTGCTGGACTATACAAGTCGTTTGACCAGGGTTACAAGCGTTTGAAAGTTAATATGAAAAATGGCAGGATTATCCCGTTAAACTCAGAAGAAATACATGACACACCAGTAGGTGACACCCGCCCTATCACCCTGCATTATATAATAAAGCACGAAAATCAAACAATTTAAAACATGCGGTTTATCACCTTAAGTTTTCAGTTCGAAATCTGACATCTAATTAGTAATTGGAGTATAAACTCAATGTATAATAGTCTACGAGGCTTTTTCTTCCGTCAATCCCCAAGCCATTATTTTTTATAAACAAATAAAGATGTGCTGTTACATTTTCCTGCGTAATTATTTTAGGAGAAAAGCGAGGTCTAAAATAACAAACGAGAATTTTTTTAATTTTTATGAAGCTTATGCAATTTCACATCAAATTTCCACTAGTAGGGATATTGTATCTGAGTTCTGGAAGGTGACAAATCACGTGTAGAGAAATGTTAAAAATAAATCTTTTAGGTTGAAACTGTTTATTCAATGCTAGTTATTTATTTTTTCTTATTCTTCCTACCTCTTTAGTTTGAAATTTGCAATTTTTATATATTCACATGATATTTCAGGACTCATTTTATTTCTTTAAATGTTCTCTAGAAAGCTATTTGGTTCTTTTGAAATAAATTATTTATTAAATTTATAAGTTAATAATTAGTAAATACAATTATTTTAATAAATATGAAAAAATTTGTGAGGTATTTCTCAATGAGTAAAATCTGAACTTAATTTGAGTCTCGTACAGTCTTAACTACTCAAACATTTTTGGTTGTTAAAGATTAATAGTATCAATTACAAATTTCACTATTTTATGTGAAGAATTCCTGAAAATAACATCAAGAATCTAACGACCAAATTTAGACAACCACCACAAAATGTTCCCGTTGCTGTCTGAAAAAAGAACAGTTTACTCTTCTTCTTTTCCCCTAAAAATGAATAGAAATTCATTCGTCTTTCATTTGGACAAAAAAACGTTGTGTGTTATTTTCTACAATTTTTTTCTAATGTTATTTAATAATTGTAAGAATAAAAAGGACGAAAGAAATAAAAAAGAGAAGGAATGGGATTGCCTTCTCATTTTTCTTTCCTCGTTTTTATTTTTGTCCAAATGAAACATGACTGGTTTTCTCTTATTTTTATGGGGAAAGGAGAAGACGCAAATGTTCCTTTTTTTAGATTGCAATGGGAACATTTTGTGGCGGTTGCCAAAATTTTGTCGTTAGATTCTTGATGTTATGTTCAGGAATTCTTCACATCAACTTGATTATTAATTATTTCATTCAGACCTGGCAAGAACTAAGGGTTGATTAGGACCCTCTTATTTTGCTGCTTTGCTGTGCCGTGCTCGAATAGTTACCACCGTGCCCACTGACCGAACTGACTGCACGCGTGTACTTTAGCGCTAGCCGTAAGATAATCTATCGCCAGGGAGTAAATAATCATGCCTGTTAAATGTCTCGGTCGTGGCACAAATTATCAATCTGTCAAAAAACGATGAAATAATTTATATCATAGCTATGAAAATAAAAACGTTTCAAATTTTATATTTCGTAAAATATATTACTTTATAATATAATATAATATATAAATTGTACATCTGCTTGAAGCTGCTATTCTTTTCTATTGAGAATGTAATTCACCCTTTCAACGAGAGCAATTCCTGAAACATCTGGGTCATTCATCACGTGAAGACATCGAATGACGTTACTGGCCTAATGGTCTGAAAATTACTTCGAGGGTGTCAAGGGATTTCAAGAGATTTCAAAGGATTTACAAAAATTAAATTTAAATTAATTGAATCTCTTTAATATTCACGGGAAGGGCTGCTTAAACATATCCTTTGATACAATAAACAGTCGTTTACATCAAACCATCACTGGTAATGGAAAACCGATCTATTTTAATAAACCTAAATGACCACAATTATGGAGTATTCTACGTAAATGGTTATTTTGCCTTTGTTTCAGAAAAATAGAGTGCATGTTATGCATAAAGAAGAAAAGTTTGTTTTTAACTTCTTTTATGTTAAGTGAACTTGCATTAAATTATAAATAAAGTAAACTGAATTGAGAAATTACCAAAAGTAATTATATAATTCTAACTTCCGAAGGAGGAACATGAACCTTTCTTTTTAAAACTGAAAGCTTAAAAAAAGGATACTAAGGGTATTTTAATAAGTATTTGAAATGCGTCGTAAATACTGCGTCACTAGTTTCTCCTATAAATACAATTTTGGAAGCAGTGACGAACATGAGAATGGTCAAGGTAACCTAACACTAGCGGGCGTTCTTCCAATTTAATTTAAAATAGTTTAAGCCTTCCTAATACAGTACTCATGAATCAGAGGTATAGCATTTCTGATAGAGCTGTATGCTACTATTATTTCTGCGTTTTACTACGATGTTGATCTAGCTTCGGAGAAGAATATATGTCTTGTCCCTGATAGGTTCAAAATAAGTAGAGGGAAAAATCAAATTGGGAACAAACTGCAATTACAGAGTACTGAGAATGCAAGGCAAAATTCTTTTCTTGGTCCCTACTTTATCGGTCGCGATGACAAGACTATCCTGAAATAGAAGCACCGAAAGCTTGTACTAAAAATTGACAGACCGCTTTATTGATTTATTTGCATACTTCTTTTAGATGAGCTCCTTCGAAGGTATCCATTTCAACCAATTGATGGCACCGCAACGGGTCCACAATCATTTTCTGGTTCATCCGTCCCAGTTCATTAAGTCTTCTCGCTATCTCCCGAAGAAGCACCTGTAAGTAATCGATACTGTTATTAGTCGAAATTCATATTTTTAGAATCCGGAAAACATTCTTCTAGCAATGCTGGTTGATGCTGACATAGACTTTAGTTAAAAAAGAATCTTCTCAGCCCAGCAACGTCCCAAACGTGATGATGTGGGTGCTATTTGTGTCTTCGAAGTCCCAGATATCAACAGTGAAGCAAAAGAATACGTTGATTTGATTGACTGCTCTACTTGCGAAATCACTGTCCCTCCAGTTCCGCATAATTTTCATGAAGACCAACTTCAGGAAATGCTTACTCAGGAAACAGTTCCACAAGTTTGGGATTTATCGAGTTTTCTGTGTTACACGCAGGCTGTGGAACGAGCAGTTGAGCTTGTCACTAACGCCTTAGCGGAAGTGTTTCATCCAGAAAAAAGGATGATAAAATCGACAAGTATCTTTCTATGCATTAACACCCTCACCAATATGGGGAGGGGGAGGGGAGGTTGTACATGAAATGTGTCCATCAACGAATTCTTACAAAAATATCGATCTACCGCAATAACCCCATGATTTTTTGGTCAAACTATTCGACTAATTTGAGCATTTTCACTCCGCCCTACTTAAATGAAAAAGAAAATTACAACACTTGTTCCAAAAAAAGTTCAGGTTCCCAATAGTCGTTGCACAATAACTGTCATCCATGAGTTTGTTTTAAATATGCTCGATGGAAAGGTTTGTCAACATCTTTCTGAAACTCCTTAAGCTGCTACATGCTACATTTTTGGTACAAAACCACTACAAGTGAACCACTTGAATAAACCTTTTAGACAGACCAGAGAACACAGAGAATTTCTAATTCAATCTTTCAACGTTGCATGCGTGGTTTCGCATGATGGGATATGTTCTGCATACAGACTATCGCCTAAGCTTCTATAAATATTAGGCAAAACAAAAAGTGAGAAAAAGGCGGTAAAAAAAGCAGGCACAAAAAAAATTCGAAAAGAATTTTTCAATAAAATGGGACTAACAATAGATATTCCAAAAGATTATTCGGAAATCGAAAGGACTAAGATAAAAAAGAAAACTTTTTTGTTGACAAATACCCAAATAATGCATATTTTCATCAAATTTGTTTAAAATATCCTATGATTGATCAACTAAGTATTATTGGTCATTACATTTTCATTAAGTTCCCAATTAAAGAGACTCACATCGAAAAAAAGAACTTTTCCGTCGACAGATGCCCGAATAATGCATTTGTTTGTTAAATTTTATTTTTTTTTTGAAATCATAAAATTTATGAACTCATCATGCAGGTTGCTTAATTTATTATGAAGATATTTATTAAAAATCTGACCGAACACGAAAGCACCGTTTGATGTTTCAAACCAATATTTCGTTGATTCAGAAGTATTTTTTCTCAGTTTAGTGGAAATTCGATGTAGAATTTCAGGTGCCTTTTAAAAGATTAAACGATAAATTTTGAAGGTCATTTCAGACAGTTCTAGCTTTTTAGATAATTGCAGACAGTAGTCTAATATTCGGCATGAAATTATTTCGTACGGAAATAAAGCAAAACTTATTTTGTTACTTTCTAAAAAATAATAGCTGGGGCATGAACGAAAGATTGAATACTTGTGGACCACGATATATAGGCTTTATACTCAAATTACTAGTTAAATGTACAGTTTCAGTCCAAACTCGAATCACAAGCTATGTCATGCTTTATCATATAATTCGTAGTGATTGGGCGGCGATTACCAACTGGAGCTTCATTTGCTTCTTCAGGGCTTAGCTGGGAAACATTCCATACTTATTTTGTCCTATTATTAGTTTAATTGATTTATCTTTAGGAAAAATGTATCTTCGAAGTTCGTATGGCCTGTGCGGATTCCAAAGAGAAATGAGCCGAGTAGACTCGAGGTACTCTATTCCACATCCTTTTCTATCAGGGGAAGGAAGCCTCACAGCGAGAGTGCTGGAACTGGCAGGCGGCGCGGAGGATCTAAGACATTGATGGGACTCACAAGGGGCAAGAGGTTTCTCAGGTGCAGCATTGGTATTAAGAGGATACCTAGATCTGACTCAGAGTAGTGTGTCGACATGGAGAGTAGAGCACTTGGGAGAATTTGAATGTCTGCCACGAGAAACATCAGCAATAGTTTCCTCATTAGGTAAACAATTAAAAAATAAACCTAACTCTACAAACAAAAAACAGAGGATTGCATTTTTTGTGAAGATGTTGGTAACTTCGACAGGCCCGAGTTTAACAAAAAGCATTCCAAGAACTCAAAATGTTTTAAGAGATATGTTAATAATGCTCCAAGTATTTCGAAGGTTTTAGCAAATTTTGCGTATTTCACACCATTCACAGTGAATTGCAGGGAACAAAAATATACTTTTTTAAAAGGATCTTCGAAATCCTTAATTCTTAAATGCTGAACTCTACTCTTAATTTGTATATTTTTTAACTCAGATATCAGTAATACGTGATAATCTCAAATATAAAAAAGTGCTATAGTTATGTAGAAATTTTTTATTTGAAATTTGTAGATTAAGGTATGTGCTTGACAGGACGATGTGCCTACTATATTATTTATAATTTCTAAACGATGCCATTTAAATTACTGAAACTTTACTAAATTGTGCTCTGATATATAGGTATACTTGACAGATATACTTTTATTAGTAATTTAATTAGTATAATTAAGAGAACAATCACAATAAATAATTTCGTAGAATAATATAATTTTTTTACCACTGTTTTTAAAGTTTGAATTAATGAAACATAAGAATAATGCCGCAGAATAAAAACCAAAAATAAAGAACGATGTTATTGAAAAATTTTGCAAACAAATAATTTTGCCTTCAGTCAAATTTTGAAACAATAAATATGGTTATATACTATATACATGGATTTACCTTTATCTCCAGTTGTTTGTCATTTGGGTTTACAGGATATTGAAAACAGAGCTATAAAATTATCAGATTTCACACCTATTTTATACAAACATTAGGGCGGCGAAATTCACCCATGAACGCGAGATTACTATTGTTATTAACTTTATAAATTTTCAAATTATAAAGACTTGAAATAGTGCCTACTTAACAAATTGTTAAAAAAAAACCTTCTTGGTCTGATAGATGTATAGAATTAAGTGATATCAAATTCAAAAATAAAATAAAATGAATTAAAACTAACCTTAGAAAATAATGACTATGTTCTTGAAGAATTTAATGAAATTATTATGGAACCCATTCATGAGATTTACATTAATAGTAATAAAACCAATAATAAAATATAGTGATACTTTGAATCGATATAATTTAAATGTTAGGTGACCTCACATTCAGGATCTATCTTATTGATTGAAGAATTTACTTGAAAAATTTAATATCAATGTTTATTTTAAAAACAAAAATACTTTAGATAATTATTGGGTAAAGAAGAAAGACAGTAATTAATTGGAAATTCATCTTGCGTTGTATATCATTATATGTAAATGTTGTCATAAAACTTATATAGGCAAAACTGGCTGATGATTATAAACCAGCATTACTGAACACAAAATAGATTGTGAAGTCAGAAATTTTACATAGGATTGTCACAACATTCTTGGAATTGTAATTATTACTCTGATTTTGATTTCAAAAATATTAGAATATAAGCTACATTAAAATGCGTATCTAATAAGTATTATTAAATCTATTTTTATAAAAAAAATTCGAAATGTTTCAGTTAGCTTACACAATGAAATTTTAAATATTAATAAAATTGATCAAAGTTTTATAAAACAACGTCATTGTTTTAGTTACAAAATTTCTGGCTAATAATTTGAACAGATTTTCGAGCTTCCTTATCAGCAGGGTCAATGAAAAGCCGTCCTTTATTTATCAACGTTCATTGAGTACACTGACTTAAGGTATTTCTAAGCTCTCAACTTTCGTTCTTTCTAACCTAGGATCAAGTGTTCTTTCTGATTTTTGAAAATGTAGTCCCTAATTCGTAACAGTCCAACTTATTTGAACAGAAATTGTTCTTATGATTAATTAATTAAAACTTCGAAAACTCAGGTAATATTACTGATTGTGAAATATAGTTATTTAGCTTGAAACGCTTTGAAAAAGGTACACAGGAACGTAGCTACATAGGAATAATACTATTTCAATGATATAATTTCATTGATACTCTTGGTACCAACTGCTGTTTGTTTTTTTAGGTTATGATTACAAAAACGAGTTTTTCTTTTTCAAAGCAGTTATTTTTCTGGATATTATAGGTGCACTTCATTATTCTCATGGATCTCATGACACAAACGTACGAAGTAATTCATGATTCCTTATCAAAATTATTTGGTTACAGTTAGTGAGTTGCACAGCACAGTATTTTCAAGAAATCTTTTTGGGTTTTATTTAAGATTTAGGATTATTTAAAAATCTTGAATCAAACCTATTCAATTCCCTAAAAATTTATACTTGCTTTTAAATTCACTAATTGTGCCGAATAACATTTTTTTTAGCTTCACTGTAATTTCATTCGCATATAGTTAAATTTTCAACGGAATAGTGGAAATTTCCATTAAACGTGTTGTTGATTTTTCATTCACAAGTAGTAACCATTTCGCTACAGCTGTTGTCAACATCACAGGTCACATCGCTTTCTTTAAGTTATTCCCATAGCTCATAATTCACATTATATATTATCGAATGATTAGAGAAATTCGAGTAGCAGATATTATTTATACATCTAATTCTTCTCAGAAGGCCATTGTATTTGTTTAGCAGAATTTTTAAATTGTTAAACAATTGATGAATTCCAGCTTCTACAATTTCTCGGGTGCAATTGTTTAGTCGGACAAATTGTTTTTTGTAACATGATTATAAATATTTTTTTAAACTTCTATATTCACTGTAGATGATGTAGTATATCTGTCAGTCGTTGTATAGGATATTGGAGACCGAATTTAATTTTAATTAGATAATTCTTGTATATTGTACTGTGTTCACAGATTAAAACGACAACGACATACAGACACACAGACTCAAAACCTTTTTTTTCTCGCTCAGGTAGCCCCAAAACGTCTACAGTTGATTGAATCCACGAAAGTCATTTTTACATTAAGCTAATACCTTCTTATTTATGAAAATGTTAATAAATGTAGATTCTTGAAGCCTAGTAAAATTTCTTTATGGAAAATTTGTTACCAAGATTCAAACAACAAAACACATTTTCTAACAAAAAATGCAGCTTTTCGATTCCTCTAAGATTTTCTGTCATATTACTCATCACATAACTAACAAACTAACCAAATATTCGACAAGCTGAACGAAATTTATTTCTTGTAATTTTATGAACAAGACTAGAATAACACAACTTGATGAACAAGAAAACTGGAAACTACAAAATTGTAAAAAATATTTTAAAAAAGTTTAATAGGAATTGCAAAATCATATTAAACTATCCTATCCCGTTCCTCATTGTTGGAGGTATTCTAACAATCACCTAGAATCGCTCCTAAATGTTTATTTTTGTCTGGGATTCGCTTTTAATCTCGGCTTCCTTGGGAAGTACCTTTACAATCGTCTGACATTTTTTAAAGTCATGAGGGTCCACAAATCTGTTTATTAACCTGAATTTTATATAGTTCTAAATAAGTGACAAATCAAGTTTATCCGGTTTCTGAATTTTTTAAAACAGTACACAATTTAAAAATTTTAATTGTAAACCAACTACATTGGAAATTAAACCCATTTTGACCTTAATTCTAACGCCTGACCTTCAAGCGTGAAGACTCGAGAAGCAGAATTCATAATTTAATGACTGAAGAGAAAAAGAGAGAAGACAAATGGAACGTAAATTTTGTAGCATCACATTATTTTCCTTTTGTTTTGAAAAAAGTGAAACAAGAAAAAAAAAGGCAATACACTTCTGAACTGTGGTTTGAATCTCATTTGGTGACCGCGGCGATGGTTCACTCGAAGGTTAATTTCAAATTTGTTCACAGCCGTCAACCTTCTAGTCCTTGAATAATTTAATTATTGACTCCTAACTCTGGTTGCTCTATGATTATTTTCCGTATTTTTCATTTGTAAACTCAACGTCCCAAAACCCCCTATAACACATAAGGTTACCAGATGGATGAAGTGAAAAAAACGGACAGCACTCTCGCTACCCCCCCCCCCCTCCCCAAAACCACCAACACTCCGTCGTGTATCTAAGTAGATAGTAGACTCTCAACCAATCGTGAATAACGTTTTAAAAATATTCAGAATACTTACGGGTTGGATGTTTTATTACCGATTTACTGATTTACAATCTGCATTAAAGAGTCACCTGTTATAAAAATACACGAAGATAACGCTTTGTATGCGACACTGTTTTCATCAGGACAGCAAACCGAATAACGAGACGCAATTCAGTCACATATTAGGGAATTTGACCATATTATTCGTGTTAAACTACTTGCGCGCCATCTATATGTGTCGCGACCAACTGCAAGCGCGGGCGCTTTAGAACTTTGGAATCCAGAAACTCATTTTGGCAAAATTGCAGTCGTCACTTGTTTTTTCATCAAAAACCCGAAAAATACGGACATTTTGCAAAAAATACCGACAAGCAGAGACAGAGCTGAAAAAACGGACATGGCTGCATTAAAACGGACGCCTGGTCACCCTAATAGCACACTCGTTACCTGCCGAATCAATATTTCAAGGAAAGTGCACCTTAAGGCATTCTAAGGTTAAATATTTAATTTAATTATAGGAATCAATATTCCAAGGTCGACAATAGTCGGCAGTTCTATTTCTTTCAAGATTTTGGACTTTGGAAAAATATCTATCGGAATTAGTTAATTAATAATTTTGAATAAAGTCTTTTCGTTTATGTCTATCCTGTCCATTGATATCTAGTCATCAGTAATCAAAATACAGCAGTGCTTAAATTAAATTTATGATCCTTAACGAATTTCACATGGACTTTAGTTAAAAAAGATGTAATTAATTATCTTTTCCCAAAATGCTGCTAAAATGCATCGGTTGCCATTATTAATCATTAGAATTTCAATTTCGTCTTATCGTTCCCAAAATTTACTTATTGATGGTTTCAGAATTTCTAGTCTTCCTAGCATTGATAAATTTTTCCATTCTATTGACAATTGTAATTTTAAATTACACTTGTTATTACACTTAAATTGCACTCAAGGTAATTCGCGGGAGTAACTCAGACACGGATAAGCGGGCGGTCGTGGATCTCCTCTTAACTAAAAGTTGAATGAAATAGATAAACCTACCGACTGTTGCTACAAAAAGTTTCATAACCTTGAACGTATTGAAAAAATACTTTATTTGTTAAAAAATTAATTATTAACTGTTAAAGAAATGGTATAAAATGGGAAATACATAATTTTGCAAAATTTAAATTAGGAAAACTTGCTATTCGTTTTTTTCACATTAACCTCGTTGTTCGTTGCTGGAGTGGCAAACAAAGACTACTGTTGCACATGCGCAGTGATCCATTCGACTCTCGCGCGCCTCTCTCGGATCTCCTCTGAAACTCTACCGCCCCGTCCCGCATTCCCCTATTAGTTCCACAAAAATATGCCTGATTGCCCTCAGGCTCTGGACACTAGTATAGGAAACCGCGATCACTTATAATTCTGATACTGTTTTGTGGGCTGGTTAGATGGCTCTGTCGGTCGTTCCCCCCTTCACGTCGCTCAGGGGCCATACTTGAATCTATCTCTCTCACTCCTTTACTGTTTACCAAATCACAGCTGTCGAATGTTTTGAGTGTCTTGTGTTTGTTTGTGGTGTCCATTGCTGTCAGAAAAATACTAAAAATGAGCTTTTTAAGTGATAAACAGAAGTGTTTAGTTTTAAGCTGTCCATCAACTCGTCGGGAAAAGTATCATCAGTATCCGAAATGTGAAAGAATCGGTTGTGAGTGGGTCAGAGCTACCGGTAATCCAGAGTTACAGAAACTAACCTATAAAGAAGTTTTAGAGAAGCGGTTTACAATTTGTTGCCATCATTTTCGGACTGAGGACTATCGCTTTAGCACGAAGGTAAAAAAACTGAAGGAGGGGGCAGTACCTTCATTGTTATTTTATTTCATAAATTTAACGAATTCGGCGTTTATCAATTAAACAATGCAACAACTAAGTCTACAACATTTATAAAAGTAATTTAGGATCCAATGTTTGTGAAAATAATTACAAGTTTCAAATAAAAACTGCCTTCAACCATACATGAATCATCTTCTTATTTCTTCAAAACAATTTTTCTAATGGAAAAACCAATAGAAAAAGCAAAAAGAAATACATAAATAATTAACTAACCAATTCTTTATGTATTTCTATTTGTTTCTTCTATTAGTTTTTCAATTTATAAGTTTTTAAATTAAATCATCTAGAAATAATCTGGTTATAATCTCAAGCATCTTTTATCTTATCTTAAAAACCTGCGGGCTTGTTAGATGGCGCCACAGTCGAATATACGCGACCGCTCCTAAAGCATTGAGTTACCAGAGCCTGATTGCCCTACCTATGATACCTATTGTCGCATGTATAGTTAGAGGCTAGGAAGGGAAGGAGAAGAAATCACGTGCACGGCATATCACTAAGTGACGCGTAGGAATGAGAAAATGAAATTGCTTTTATCACAGCCTACCGTAAAAAACTTTCTTCTTAAAGAATTTGATCGCAAGATTTAGAAAATAAAATATCCTTTTTATATAACGGAAAGTCACTTTCTTGGATTCCTCGCAGAATCTACTCGTATGTCACACAACTTTTACCAAAATTAACAGAAAGCTGACGTTTTACCAAAGTTGTGCATGAAAAGAAAAATTCATGAGAAATACTCTTTTCTGTCAATAAAACTTACTTTTTCCCTTCTCTGCTGAGATTTTCTTGTTTTTGGGATCTTTTTTACCGAAATTGAAATAACAAAATCAGTTAAAATAAAATAGTTTTTATGTCTATATGTCTGTACGTCGTTGTCGTTGTAATATGTAAACTTCGTAAAATTTGAAGGAATTATCCGAATAGATTGCCCTGTGAATATTATAGTAATACGATTATATGTATATTATTAATGTTAATATTATAATTGTATTTTATTATATCATATTGTAAAATTCTTCTTTTTCCATTTTGATCTGAATTTATAAGAAATTCAAGAATTGGCGATTTTCGGGATTTGAATGCTTCCCGCGCTTCTTTACATGCGCCATTTTTGAGGTTACATTATTTCAAGTAAAAAATATAAATGACATACATACTAATACTAT
>NC_046665.1:120978814-120980481 GCF_010883055.1 Belonocnema kinseyi | reverse complement strand
TGAGCCTCGTTGTTCATACATTTCTTGCCACACAGGTTCAATTGCCCGAACAATCCCATCATTTAGGATAGCTGTGAATATCTTATAAAGCGTGTTCAGACACGTTATTGGCCTGTAGTTCTTCGGGTCAGCTAAGTTACCTATTTTCGGCAGGAGTATTATGCGCCCTTCCACCAGCCACTCTGGAATCGGCTCTTCCGACTTCAAATATGAGGTGAAAATACGGGCCAAATGCTGATGGGTTGAAGAAAACTTCTTCCACCAGAAGGTTTTGATACAATCTGGTCCCGGTGCGGAATAGTTCTTCATCCCTCTTAATACTTTTTTCACCTCCTCGGTAGTGATGGGTGGGCATTCTTTATCAGGTGTTATGAGGGCAACACATAACTCTCCTTGAAGCTATTTATATTTTCTGAGTCTTCGTCCAATATATGCTGAACTTCGTAGACTTCTCTCCAAAATACTTCGACCTCTTCTGGTTTGGGTGGGTGTTCGACAGTAACTGGAGGGTCTTGGAAGAGTCGAGATGGATCAGAGAGAAACTGTTGATTTTCTCTTACCCATCTCTCCCTCCGCTCTAGACTTCTCTTAGCGTCAGATAGTATCCGTATTCTCTCAACAATATGCTGCCTGATGGTCAGCAGCTTTGACTTGTTAAGTGTGTGATAACGGGTCCGGAGTTCGCGCGCGAACTTTCGAACCTTGGCGGTAAAATTTCTGCCAGATGTGATGTAGTCAATCGCACATTGAATGCGGGAGGCGTACTGTCTTGCCCAGTCTATCTTTATGGCAAGTTGATGCATTCGTCTTTTGGTCTTATGATCAGCCGTTGGTTGTGTTTTACGGTTCGCATCGTCCAAAGCTCTCGCTGCATTATACAGATGATAATTGATGGCCCAGAGTTCGGATTCACCGGAAAAATGTCCACGAAGCTCGTCATCCATATCAGCCAGATCTTTAGGCTTGAGAGAAACCTTGGTGTTGATGTTTCTCCGGGTCGTAAAGCATCGCTCTTCATCTATTGGATGCCTTCCCGCGGTTGGTCTTAGTGTCGCCTCTCTTTCCTTGTTGCCGGCTTGTTCTAGCTGTGGTAGAGTAGGCGTTCCGCTTACATCGCCCCTTTTACGGAGTAATTCAGCATGGTTCCGCAGACGTTGCTGCGAAAAGTGCGATAGCTCCGGGTGTTTCTCATACCACAGAGCATGCAGCCGTGCCATGTAACCCCGTTGACGGGCCATACTCGCATCGTAGCAGTCTAGCAATTCGTGATTCAGTTGCTCCGTCCACCCAAAGGTCACGAGATCCCGCCGATCCATCGCATTGAATCCATTTTCATTGGCTCCCCCAGCTCTAGATTGGTCGGCATTGTTGGCCGACCCATTGTCGGGAGCCCTGCGCGTCCTGTTGTTTTGAACCGCACTTACTACAACTATGTTTGGTGTTGTCATTGTTGTTCCCACGAGAAGCTAGGGAAAGGGGTTCGTCCATCCTTGTAGAGCCCCGCATGCAAGGATAAGGCTGCTTACTCTGCAAGGTCGCCTGGTATCCCAGAGTCACCGTTCTAAACAACTCACCCAGGTGCCATTCAGCTTTCGGCACGGTTTTCACACCTCCGCTTGGGGGTTAATTCCTTCGGGACCACCCCTGGACAATTGTCCGCGACTGCC
>NC_046665.1:120972014-120978714 GCF_010883055.1 Belonocnema kinseyi | reverse complement strand
TTATAATTAAGTTATATTATAAAAGTCTTATTTATACGTTGATCCGCATATGAAAGAACTTGGCGATTCCAATGATATTTAAATAAAATATACTACATTCTCATCAGAGAAGGTATTAGATTTATGTAAAATTTGATCCTCCAGTTTCTGTCAAATGTGCACGTTTTGAGACCCTCTGAATCCGAAAAACAGGGTTTTACGAATGTGTCTATATGTCTATATGTCTGTCTGTGAACGCGATAACTTTTGAAAAAATTATTCTATTATATTGGCCTTTGGTACACTTGTTTAGTGCCCTAAACTAAAGGTCAAGTTCGCTAGCCATCTATTTTAGATGAAATTATCTTTTTTCAGATTAAAATTTAACTATTTGGTTAAAAAATTTATCTCTTTTCGTTAAAAGTTTAACTTTTTGGTTGAAAAATTATGTATTTTGCTCAAAATTCGCTTTCTTTGTAGAAATTAAATTGTTTTATGGAAAATTTATACTTTTTGGTTAAAAATTCAATTTTTCGGTTGAAATATCAACAGTAAATATTTTTTGGTTGTAAAGTTTATTATTTTGTTGCAAATGCAACTATATTGCTAAAATTTAAAATCAATATTTTTGGGTGGAAAATTCAATTATTCATCGACTATTTGGTCGAACCTTAACATTTTTGTTGAAAAATGAACTCTTTGATTGAAAAATCATATTTTTTGCTAAAAAAATTCAACTTTTTATAGATAATTCATCTTTTTGACTTTTATATTAAATAATTTTGTTGAAAATTTATGTATGTTGTTTGAAATTTGGGTTTTTTTGTAGATCATTAATTTTCTTCGTCGAAAATTCACCTTTTCCCTTGAAAATTTAACAATTTTGTTGAAAATTCGTTTTTTTTTTTGTTCAAATTAATTTTTTTATCACAGTTTTTATCTGAAAATTGAGCTATTCCATTTTTGGTTGAAACTTTATCCTACACATTGTTTTAGTTAAAACACCAATTATTTGATATAAAACTGATTTATTTTGTGAAAAAGTAAGCTTCTTAGTTCAAAAATCAAATGTTCAAATTCAAATATTCAAATATTATTTCAATCTAAATAATTATGTTTTTAACCCATTCAATTTGAAATTTTTCAATTAAAAAAAAAATCTTGTTAATTATTATCAATATTTAAACGTTAATTTCAAACAAGCCATTATAAACAATCATTAAAAACGATACAAATTTGATCATCTACAAAAAAGACAAATTTTAAAGAAACTGACAAATTTTCTATTCTTCTTTAGATGCACAATTTTAGTCAATCTATCTCTTTTCGTATCTTGCTTTGTTTTTCACAAAATGGGGTTATTGATTTTTCAAAAGTTTTTTGCGATAAAAATTTTAATTTTCGATTTTTTCTTAGCGAAATTCAAAAGGTTGTTTGGACAATCTTTTAGGGCCTTGAAAAAGTTACGTTTTCCTTTCTTGATTTTTATCATATCACGCTTTTTTTGGCTTCGAACTTTAATTTTCCTTTGGTTCCTTGGATTTTAAAAATGCAATAACTTTTGTAGTTTTTAGTTTATAAACAAACTAATGGCGATAAATTGTTTGTATTTTGTTCGACTATAAATATTTCTCAAAACGTCGACATCTGAGGGAATCCGCGAAGTTCATTTTGCACTTAAAAACAATACCTTCTTATTAGGATGAGAATGTAAAAAGTAATAATAAGGCGATACTTATAAAAACTGTCATCATAGGTTGTATAGCTCCTTGATCTAAATAAATATATACGTGCAAGAATTTAACTTCTACTAAATTAATAAGGTGATACTTATTATAACCTTCCAAATTATCATTTTTATTTTATTTTTATAAATTTGTCGAATTACCAAAAAAAAGTATACAAAATGTCACGAAGACACATTCATCTTACACTTGTATTTGTTTCTGAATAGCCAAATTCTATATTAAAATTGTTTTGTAACTTAAACAATAGGCAATCTGTGAATTTGTTGATAAAAATTATTCAAAAAATTGTAAAATGGCATCGATTCTCAATTATTCGTAATTCAACAATTATTTTTAAAATATTCTATAACAAAACCCTTGATTAAAATAAACATAACAGTGCCATTTTAAAAGACAGTTTTACATTTCTAAGTTACATATAACATTTAAAGGTTGCTTGGAATTTCTTTAAAATTCCAAGCATTTTTGTTAAGGTGTCTTGCCGGCCGCTCACCCGGCGCGTTCGGGCTTCCGCCGCTTACGATCTTTCATTACTCTGAAAAAACTTCGGCAGTCGTTAGAACATAAGGAATATTTTGCACATTTAAAGAATATACATAAAAAAAACACTTGGGTTGGATAGGGACTTATTTAAAAGCATTTATTATTTTCTACAAATAAAATATTTTTTAGCAGAACACAGAAAACCGCCGATCCTCCAGTTAACACTGAAATCGGTGTTCCAGTGAGTTGCAAAAAATTTGAGCCACGCAGGTTCATTAAGAGAATCTAAGGGAAAAGCATCATTAAGACACAGTTTTTTTCTCATCCAGAGCAACGTGAAGTGTTGTCTACTTTCAGTCAACTGATTACAGATTAACAAATTCTCATGCATTTGGTCAATTATTATCCTCTCAGCATTCAACGAAGTGAAGTTAGCTAGTGATTTTAGTGAAAATACCTTATTGTGTATGTAGACGGTCACGACTTTTTCTATACATCCTGCCTTTAGTTTGAATGTGAACGGCCATGACTAACCTGATACAGTGAAACCCTTCAATTGCCCACCCATCTATAGCCCTTCCGAGAATGAAGGACGGGCCGCATGTTGGTGTAACAGAAGCTGAGCGGGATGCGTTGGGTCTGAGCTTGTCACTCAGACGAATAATTAGGCGTGAGCAAGCGAAAGTCGAGCGGGCTATAATGAGTTAGTTACCAGCCACCGTCACCCTCAAAATTGTCGCTATTGAAGAGTTTCACTATGTTTGGAGGTTGCATTAGGAAATTATACTTTTATTCTAAGTGAAGATTACATACTTTTCAATGAAAAAAGTTGACAATTAGGTGAATATTATTGGAATTAATTTCCGTATTAACAATTATTTAGTCTAATATCGCAAAGCGTATAGTTGCTTTAAAAAGTGTTCAGGGGGCTGACAGCGCGGTTGAGCGCTCCACAACTCTGCATCAGCCAAAATTCAGTCTCCATATGATACTTTCCCCTAGATGCCTAGATTTGCACCTACGGTCAGAGCAATACATTTGAGACTTGAAAATTCGCTCAGATGCTCATAGGACCAATGAAATTAAATCTGCAACAAATTTAACAGCAGCGTTTTTCTGTGAAATGATAAATCCACGGAAACTTGAAAAATGTTTTTAGTTACTCGTTAATAAGAAGAGGTTCTCTACTTTCATTTACTTCAGAATTACCAAGCTTCAATAATACAGATATTATAATTTTGTAGGTGAAAAACTATTTGCGGTATGTAAATTGCGACATAAGTTTTAAGGAACTTAGATAATTCCTTTTTTTTAAATCTGACTCATAAAATACAAATATAATACTTAGGTATCAAGCATTATCATAGAAAGATAAGATTAGGGTCCGTTAGAAATATGGAAAGAAACGTGTTTCTAATGTAATTTAGAATCAGACTACACATCAGTTACAAAATTAACTACAGTTTTTTCGCTAATTAGAAAAGATGAGGATCGATTATACTTTGTTTTTGTACTTGGTGATCGACTCTATAGGTAACTAAAATAATATACAGTTTGAACCATATCTTTTTACTTTCTGCAAATAACACTTCGTCTTATTTAATCTGCAATCCGTCAAAAGTAAGTGCAAATTTAATCTGAAATTATTCCAGATAACGGCGCTCCTGTGAATGTCTATGTGTCGAATTGAAAGTGTTCCATCTGTGCACCCGCAAATATATTACAGTCTAAATTTATTAATAATTTTTTAACTATGCAAGAGTTCGAATTGTGCACTAAAAACTACGTATGATCAAATTTAGAGGAGAATTGATGTTGCCCTCCCATATGTGCTCGGGCACAAATGGTACATTCACAATTGCTAACGTGCATATGTGGTACAGACGCAAATGTGCACGATGAAATTTAGACGTGCACAGATCAAATTTATAAGTGAAAAGGTAATATTGTAGATAAAACTACGGCGAGAAAATAAATATAAATACAGTGCAAACAAATCAATAACATGAATATTATCCCAGGATACCACAAAACTTTATTTTTAATTTTCTCTAATTTCTCACTGACCAATTCTTCATTTTCCCTGAGCATATTAATATTCAAAGAGCAAACTCGTAAACTTGTAAAATTTTTAACCTAGAATATTTTATAAATGAAATAAAATAATTTCAAATTAAAATTGAGAATATTTTTAATTTATTCTGCTTGAAAGTTTTCCTAACCAATAAATTCCCTGATTTTCAAACGAAATTTTGTTAGCCAGGTTCATTTTTACGTTTTTAGTCAAGGTTATACACTTCCAAAATGTATCTTACTAAGACTAACATTAAAAAAAGAAACTTTAATTTATTAGCATTGCACAATTTCAAATTCAGAAAATTAAAAGCAGATTAAAATATGAAAAAAATTAATTGAGTTCAGAAAACTTGAAATAAGCTTAGAAAAATTCGAGGGAATTTAAAAGAATTTAATTAAATCCCTAAGAATTCATGTAGAGGTTAAAACTCTATAGGAGGAATGAAATAAAAACTTTTTAAAATACACTTAAGAAAGTAGAATTGAGTAAATTTAGACGAATTCAGAGTGAATTCTAAAAAATAATTTCAAATCTCTGCAAAACTTTAAACCCGTACTAATTTCTAGCCAAAAAAATGAATTATAACTGCAAAAAAATTCAAATGAATTGGAAATAATAAAAAAGATAAAAAAATGTCATTGAATTCACTAAAATTTGAGTGAACTCCGAGAAATTTAAGAGAAATGACAAAGTATGAAAAAACGCATTGAATTGAGTTTGAAATGAGTATAGAAAACTTAAAGATAATTTAAGAGAATTCGATTGAATGCCTAAGAATTACAGGTGATTTTGAAATATTTTAATCTGAATTAAACAAAAACTTTTTAGGTATCCACTAATTGCGTAGAATTGAGTGCATTTAAAATAATTCAGTATGAAGAATTCAGAGCGAATTCCAAATAAATTGTACAAACTATTTGAAGATCTTTTAAAACCTTTGAAACGCTACGAAATCCTCCACCCTTTGTCAATAATTTTTAAAATACTTTAAAATAATAAAATCTCTGAAAATTTTCCAAGCCCTTGGATATCCTTTTAAAATGAACACGAACAATCTGTAAACCTTTTTAAATTTTCTAAAATGTTTCCAATTCTTTTTATTATTTTTAAATCTCTCCATAGTTTTTAAAGCCCTTGAAAACATTTAGGGGGTTATTACGATACCTTCAAATATTTTAAATTCTTTAAAATCCTAATAAATGATTGAAATAAATTAAAAATGTGATTGTAATTTTAAAAATAAAAATCCTAAAATATTTAAAATCTTTTGACCATTTTATCAATTGATCCCCATGATTAATCAAATGATAGCTTAAAAAAGAATCAATTAAATTAAATAAAACTGAGTAAATTTCAGAGAATTTAAGTCAATTAAAGAAATTAAAAAGAACTCCAAAGAATTAAAAGATTCTATGATAAATTAATAAGAATTCAGGGTAAAATTAAAAAATTTTAATCTCTTCAAATCTTAAAGACCTTACAAAATACATCACGTCGCTTGAATAAATTCTTTTAAATCATCTAAAATTTTTTTTAAGTCCCAAGAAATTCTATGAAATTTGGCGATATTTCCCGAAATCCTGGAAAATTTATTAAAATACCTTGAGATCTTTCAAAAAAGCCTTACAATTATTGAAATCTTTGGAAACCTTACAAGCTCCAGTCAAATCTTTTAAGTTCCTTCAAATTATTACAAATAATTTACAACTTCCTTAGAATGATTTAAAATTGCCCTAAATATTAAAAATCTTTTAAAATATTTTGAAGTGCCTTGAAACTTTTAAAAGCCTTTGAAAATTGCTTAGAATTTTTAAAAACACCCTAAAATAGTTCAAAATAATTCAAGATAATTCAGAAATAGAACAGAGTATTTCCGGGACATTAACTAAATACAGGGTACAATAGGGATAGGCCTGAATAAGTGATAACTAATTACCAGAAATTATGAATCTTGACAGCTAGCTACCATAAAATATCAAATTAAAATTTCTGGGTTAAAACTGCTGCTAAACAGAAATCCGACGAGGCATAATAGCAAATACTCGACAAAACTTAAACTCAAAACTGAACAAACGTATTCCAGAATATTTGAATCGCAAGCTTCAGAAGCCTTTTTTCAATACATAATTTATAAATTTAAGTGCACAGATTGAAAATTAAAAAAATGCTTACAAAATTTACCTTTACCAATCCACTAACCATCCGCCAGTAGTTCCTTCTGTCGATAATGCAGATTTCTACAACGACTTGAACCTCGATCGATATGTCTGCGATCTGTCTTTTCAAACGTATAGTAGATGTTCGAACGTATTGAGTGTACCAAATGAGATTACTTTATTCATAAGCATTTCGCAATAGAATGTTGTGAATGTTGTAAGGCTTCACATTTTTCTTGCATCTTCTTCACTATTCC
>NC_046665.1:120945426-120972004 GCF_010883055.1 Belonocnema kinseyi | reverse complement strand
CCCCCCCATCTACACATCGTCTTCTTTTGACAAAGCTAGAAACTATTATATTTATCCATGCATGCACATGTCTTCCTCGGTAGAAGTTTCTGAATTCCTTTCTTTCCTTTCTTGCACAATTATTGTGCTCTCTCCCTTGAAATAATCCACGCATAGATCCTGCTAACATGCTTGACTCACCATTATAATCCCCAAACTTGCCTTTTCTTTTCATTTCCAAAGCTCCGCTTATCCAAGTATTGTTAACATTTTCATCACCTCCTTTAAAGCCTTCTCGCTTATTGCTAGCAGCGCTGTCATCTGCATATGGGAGTGAGCATATCCTGACTCCTCCTATTTTAACTTCTCCTACCACTCCGGTCGCTAGCTTACTTTTCATATCCGCCTTGAAAATTTCAAAACGCGTTGGGGTAAGCGGGCACCCTTACCTCAACTCCTTATCCGGTGAGGGCTCTTCCATCGTTCTTCACAACCTCCACCTATCTATTAAAGAAAACGCGCCTTTTAGATTTACAAAAAGCATTGTACATGTTCGAAACCTTCTTAGCTAATTTTTCTACCCACCACATGCTGCAAAACGTCAATTTTTTCGATAGTTCTCCTTCCCGCCTGCGTCTTCATCAACAGTCCTTTCCGTTCTAATACCATCGCGTATACTTTGCATGCCGTATCTACTAGCATGATCTTTCTATAATTCCCCTGCCTATCCCTATACCTTTTTTTATACAGTGGCACGATCAACTCTTCCCTAAACGCTTTAGAGGAATCCCTCCCCCACCATATTCTTTTCACTACCCCCTTCAGCTTATTCCCTATTGCTTACCTCTGGTGTGCCCAAGCCCCTTGCTCCGTTCTCTGTCCCGTTACGCCCTGCTGACTCATATCCTTTTAACTTCCTTAACTGCTTATTTATCTCCTCGCCATGCAGCTCTCCTCCATAAATCTCCCTCGTTCTTCTAATACCCACATCTTTATTTCTTGTATTTAAGCCCTTTAATGAATCTTGAAAAGATTACTTCTGTTTCTCTCTCCCTATCTTCTCATTTATCCTAAACCTACGTGTCCTAAACCTATTAATTATCTTCCACGCGTCTACTTCTCTCTGAACCCTTCTCAACTCCTGTTCTACATTTTCCTCCCTTTCTGCTCCTTTTTCTTACACTAAAACGAAGATTTCGACTTCTTCATTTTATTCCAAAATACAAAACAAAATACTTTAATATTACTTTTTCCGAAGGATTTTAATTTCCTATTATATAGCGCCAGACAAACGTCACTATGCAGTCCTAAAGGAAAATAACCCTGACAAAAAGAGAACATATATAACTAATGCTTAGAAGTAATTCTGAAAATAATTTTATAATTTTCGTTTAAGAGGAGAGTAGCTGCTTACAAATATATATTAGCAATTGCAAAACAGTAATTTGCAGGTAAACCTGCGCAATTCCAAAATATTAACTTGAACTCCTTTCTCATTTCTACTTATTCATCCCCTTTTGGAATTCCATCTTCCTACTTCCTGTACTTCCTTTACACCTTTCTTTTCATCCTTTTAGATTCTCTATCCTCACACCCCTTCACCATACCTTTCCTCGTCTTTTTAAATACTTTTCTTTGCACGCACGCTTTAACTTTCTTTTTCGGATAATCCTATATCTCTTTTACCGACTTATCTTCAAAGTTTACCTTACCTGACTGCTCGTAATATTTCTCTATGGTTTTCCTCTTTTATGTCACCCTCTCCCCTAATCATCCTTTTTACTCAACATGCCTTTCGCCAACCTTTCCTTTTATCCGAAATTTTTAACTTATTTACTCATATTCTCCTTCTTCTTCCCCTGTTACGATTCCATTCGCCACGGGCCAGTCGCTATCGTCCATCCAGTCTCTTAAAGTTTCCCTCTTCTTATTTATTATCTTATCCTTCGTCTTCCTTTCGAAGCTCGCACCTGCCCTGTAAAGACCCCAATTCCTCCAAATTCTTGCGTTAAAATCTCCACCAGTATCATAATACCCTCCTCTCTCTCTCTCCTGTTGAGTCTTCCACTCTGTCTTCGATCCTTTCGTTACCATTCTCAATGTATAGAGTCACACACTCACACGTTATCCCTTATATCATTATTTTCCACATTTACACGCCCTTTCCAAATCCTTCTCAATGAAGTTTTTTCTGTAATTTACACCTAACCCTTGTTATTGTCCTCATATTTCCTCTCTACCCCTGCTACGTTCTAGTACAGCACCTTTGCCACTTCTGCATCCTGCTTTACCTAACCCCCCTACTGCCCACGAACAAAACTCCCCTGAATTTCATTCAACACCTCCTTCTGCTTTGTCCTATACGTGCAATATAACTTGACTTTAGTGATCAAAGCTGGTTGCTTTCTATGCGAGTAGGTGAAATCACCTAGGCATATCGCTAGAATATGCTCGCAAGATGGATTGAAAATCTTGCACACCTGGAAGTCTGTAAAATACTGGCAGCCGTTCAACAGGCTGTTTTATTATACGGCTGTCGCATTGTTAGTAACTTCCTAGACCATCAGGAAGCAAACGAAAAAAAACCTATAGAGTGGCAGATGGTAGTTCTAAGAAAGCACACATCTTTAACACACCTTTTACACCTTTAACTTTTGGAGCCGCTGTTTAAGGACCACTGTTGTAAAAAAAGAAGACCAAATAATATCATGCTTCTAATTTTGTGTCAACTACAACCTGATCTCCAAATATTTGTAACATTGTATTAGTAGGCCCTGTCTGGCCTTTTTGCCGAATAAGGCGATCCCACCGGGAGTAATTTTCGAACAATGTTTATATTCTTATACCTAATGCAAGGAGAAAACTTTTTCGAATTATGACCAGTAATTTTCACACAATAGTGAGTCGCGGATAAAGTATGTTACGGTCAACGAAGGTTCTTCAAACCCTAGATCCCGTTTATTTCCCGCATTTCCCTATCTTCTTTATTTTTGCCACAGTCCTTTAAAATGGGTTCACCGCATTTATAGTACAGTAATTTTATTTACAAATTATATTATTTTCAAAATTTTTGTTTAATTTTATATATTTAATAACTAAATATATGTAACGGGAATCTTGATAGGTTGCGAGTGATATAAACGCAGTAAAATAGCTTAATTGGTTTCTAATTCTACTATTTTTGATACATGGTTAACATTACAAATTTATCATTCTTTTTTGTCCTTTTACAGAAATATCATCAGGCATGCCGCCCAAAACTAGAGACTTTCTGGCAAATTTTGGCAAGGGTAAAGACAAGGAGAATCTTCGAGGTAACCCTAGTTCAAATAAAAATATATAACATATGTGTTAATCAAGAACATTGTCTTATTTTACTAATTTAAAGCCATTAATCATCTTGTAAACTGAAAATATGTTAGATAACTAATAAGTTTTTAAAAACTGTAAAGTAGTACAGCAAAGACTAATAAGAAATACATTCTTAAAAATTAATTCTATGAGTTGAACGATAGAAAATCTGTGAATCTGTTCATGAAAACTATTTAAACAATTGTAAAATATGATTCATTTTAAATCATTCGTAATACAACAATTGTTTCGCGAATATTATACACCAAAACGTTGGAATTCAATAAAATGAACAGTGCAGACACCGCAAGATCGTTGAATTAACTGAAATTCATTTAGAAATCAAAAAAGTGAAAGTTATTTGCTAAAATTGTCTAGAAATCCTGAAAAATTAGTACAGTCGCCCTAGATCTTTGTAATACTTAGAGTTTCTCTCATAAACCTTAAATCATGTGAAAATTGTTAAAAACTTGTCGAAAATCTCAGGCCTTGTGCAAATAGCGATGTACCAAAAAAAGTGTATTCCTCTCTTTTTTCTTGCAGAATTAAGCTTACTACCTCCCGGCGAGCCTTCTCTTCGTGCCCCGTCGAGATTGCCCTCCCATACGGATTATCCGCCTGAGATAACTCTTCCTCCTGCCTCGTTCCATCTTCGCCTCAGGTCCCGTTCGCCGCCTGTCAGGTCAAGGTCTCCTCCTGCCAGGTCCATGTCTCTTCCTATGAGGCTTCCTTCTCCTGATGGAAAAGGGTGTGGCATGGAATACCTTGAATTGACTCGGATTATTCCTCTTTGGAACCCGCACCGGATATATAAGCTTCAAAAATACACTTTTCCTGATGATAAATCAATTAAAGTGAGAACAGGAGGGAATAGATATGCGCCTGTTTCAACCCAAGAACAAATTGTATTATCAACATACAGTGGTGAAGTTTTTGCAATATTGAAAAGTTATAATGTTCTTGTTGGATTATACAAGCCATATAAGGAAGGTTACAAGCGTTCGAAGGTTAATATCATAAACAGCAGGATTACTCCTTTAAATTCAGAAGAAATAAATGACACACCAGTAGGTAACGCCCGCCCGATCACAATGCATTATATAATAAAGCATGACAATCAAACAATATAAAACATATGGTTTCTGATATTAAGTTTTCAGGTCTAAATCTGACATCTGACTGGTAATTGCAATTTCGAAAATAAATCTTTTAGGTTGAAATTATTCACTCAATGTTAGTTATTTATTTTTTCTTATTTTTGCTATTTCTTTAGTTCAAATTTGCAATTTTTATTTATTCACATTATGTTTTCGGACTTAGCTTAATCCTTCAAAAGTTCTCTAGAAAGCTATTTGGTTCTTTTGCAATAAATTATAATTACAAATTTTATTATTTTATGTGAAGAATTTCTTAAAATAACGTCAGGAATGAGATTTGGTTAGTTGACTTCTAATTTTTCTTTGCTTCTTTTCATTTTTGTCCAAATGAAAGATGAATAATTTTCTCTTCTTTTTAGGGGGAAAGGAGAAGAAGAAAATGTCCTTTTTCTTATTGCAATGGGAACATTTTGTGATGGTTGCCCAAATTTGGTCGTTAGATTCTTGATAATTAACATTCATTTCCAGGTGAAGGGAGATTTTTTTTCGTGAGAAAAATTTCAATTTATTCCAAAAAAGCAGCATTGGCGGGAAGTGCTGCTAAAACGTATCTTTTGATACAATAAAAAGTCGTTTATATCGAACCATCACTGGTAATGAAAACCTTAATAGGTTTATACTATTTTTTAAAATTAGGACAAATCTGTAAAGCAGTAATTATATTAATGTGATTAATATGTTTTATTTCAACGGATTATTGATAGTTTTAAGGTGTTATAATAAAAATTTTTAATTATTTAAAAGGTTTGTTCGAAATTTTTATTTGAACTACGGTTACCTTCAAGATTCTCATGTTCGACACTCATGCATCACTGGTTTCTCCGATAAATACAATTTTGTATTTTGATTTTGACAATTAAATTAGGTAAAACATATTAAGGGGTTAAATATGTATTATTTATAATAAATTAATCACTTGAAAATATATTATGCTGGTGGAGATATAACCGATTTAAAAGCTTTTCAATGACATTCTATCATTGTGCAAATAAAGTTGTAAATTTGATACAATTGCGTTCTTTTACTAATCTCTTTACAACTGAATATTTTTTATTTTCCAAAATTAAATAGTTTATATTTTTTATAACTATGTATAAAATGGTATAATCGGGTTTCAATTTTGCTATTTTTGATAAATTGTAAACAATCCCAATTCGTACATTTCTGTTGTCTTTTTACAGAAACATCATCAGAAATGCTGCCCAAAACAGGAGACTGTCTAGCCAATTTTGGCAGAAGTGAAGAACATGAGAATTGTCAAGGTAACTGTAGTTAAAATAAAAATGTATAACAGAAGTCTTGAATAATTAAAACTTTCTATTCTAACATTTCAAGACATTTAATAGTCCTTTAAACTAAAAAATATTAATCACACAAGGATCTTTTTTTCTTAATTAAAAAAAAAATATTCGGAAATGGAGTGCCAAGTACTAAAGTTTAAGCCTATCCAGATTTTCATACATAAAGCTTTTTTGATCCCACCAAATACATATACACATTTTTTTGACATTGGTGGATCGGGTTGCCCTGGAATACTCGATGATTGCGGTCGTTCAGGATTATTTTAATAGATCGATTTTTCGTGAATAGTGGACTATTGTTTCACCGAACATGATAATGGCACCTTCAGCGATAACTTGTAGAAAAGGGCGGAAAATAATTCCTTACTGAATAAATAATGAAAAATATTAAAGATATTAATCTAAATTGTATTCAATCTTAAAAATCCTTTGAAATATCTTGAAATTCCCTGATATAATTAAAAGAATTTTCAAATTCATTAGAGTCCACACAATCTGTTAAAATTCCCAAAAATCCCACTAAAGTTTTAAAATATTTAAAATACTTTGTGATCCTATGAAATTCCTGAGGTGTTCCTGCAGAATGCCTTAAGATCCCCATATGTGTTTGGAAATCTGTGAAACCCTCCAAATATAGTGATTTGTGAATGCGAACGAACAATGGAAGTTGCTAATAAAGGATCCGTGAAATCGATCAAATTTTTAAGAGGAAAAGCGGCAGTAGATAATTCTGGAAAGAAAAGAAGTGCGTCCACAAGAAAAATAAAAAAGAAGTTTTTACCAGAAAATAGAGCAGAAGAGATACTTATTTGAAAATAAAATTTAGTATAACTAAATTTATCTTTGTGATTTTCCAACCTGGTAGCGGCAGGTGTTGGAAATTATATGCGACATAACTTTCACAAAAGAGAAATTCAGTATTTGGGATAAAAATTGAGGAAATAATGCAGAATGTATAAAGTATTTGCATTCTGTGAAAATAATCGCTATGCTTGGTACAAAGTAGTGAAGAAATATTTTTATATCCAAAATTATTCAATGGATAATTAATTTACCTGACAAAAGGGAGTCTTCATAATTTTCGAAAACTATTAACTTTTATTTACTGCAATAATTTTTCTCTGGAAATACCACTTCAGTGATCAAAGCTAGCTTTTTTCTATACGATTTGTTGAAAATGCAAAATTACCTGCAACCAGCATCTTATTTTAATAGTGGATTACTATATTTTCTGAGGTGACCTTTCTACAATACATGCTATCGTATCAAATTGATAAGAGTATTTATTTTTTAGCCGCCCTAATTGATATTAATAGATAAGAATCGAAGCAGTTGAATACATTATTTCGGACAAGATTCGTTCTCCTACAGAGTGAGGTACGCAATTAATTTCACTTGGTGAAATGACCAGCCGTCACATGGTGGGGCAAGACCAATTTGTGTCGAGAAATGAAATTTCAGCCTAAGCTTCATACATTATATTTCAGAAATAGCTTTAATTTTGTATTAGCGTAAGTTTGCAAAAAGACATATTAACTAAATACCAGAAATAGCCTATTTTTGTACGCAAACGTTTTTCAAATTTTGACAAGATTGGAGTTCCTGAATAACTGATTTAAAATGAAGTGAATATTTTTCTTAGTGAAAGCAACGAACCAAAGTCATTTTTCGAGATTGCCAATGTTTGGCTTAAACCAATCCAAAGTTTTACTATAAAATGCGAGAGAAATGAATATAAGTTTTTAATGATTCGCGAATAATAGTTGGAAGTTTTTCAAGCTGTAAATGAAGAATTCTAATATCAAACGACTTCTCCCAACTGTCCTAGATTCATTCCGAGAATGCGCTAGTATTTCGTTAATTAAACTGTGAAAATATGGGAACGGTTATTTTGTATTTAAAATTGGTTTGTTACACTTAAATGTTACTACAAACAGATTCTTTGCCTTTTTGTATGCTCAAGTGATAACTAAAGTTGAATACAGGTATACACCTGGTTTGAATTTCAGAAAAAACATACTATTGATATATAAAAAAATATCTAATCAGTTCAAACTTGTTAGCTGGATACCTTCTTAAATTATTTCTTATACTGAACCAGTGATTTTCGCTCTATGAAGGGATGAGCTTGGTGTTAGGTCTAGGTATCCTCCGAACACCGATCATTCAAATGGGAAGTCTCTTGCTCATGCAAGAGACTGGTGCTTCTGCACCACTATGTAGTTCAGGCAGCCACCGACAGATGGCGCCACTAATCAGTTCCAAACAGTCGGTAACTGATAAGCCAGTAAGGTAGACCAATGACACGGATCCATGACTAAGCCGGCAAGGTGCGTGCCTGTTTTCCAGACCGAATCGCTTACGAGCTTTTTGTGTGGATGGTGCCAGTGGGATCCGGGAATTCCCCTGGGTTCTCTAAGCTCTTAAGAACATGGTTTGCCTATACGAGCTAGGGGATTCTCAAAGCTTCTAGAAAAATCGAACTAACATTACGGATAGATTAAATGCTTATTTATCTATTGGCAATGGAAATAAGCAGGTGGTGGGTTCCTGCAATACCGACCATGATGCCTAAGCTTTATTCAAATTCCCCTAAGTTTTCTGAAAATAATCAAACAAGCCAGAAAGCAGACCTAACATTTCCGAAAAATTTTGATGCGCTGAATCCGAATCCGAACTCAAAATTGCTCCTGTACGTCAGTTTTTCAAGATATCCTAACCTGAAAGTTCAAAGAACGCATTTTTCAGCTGTTTTTGAGGTTATGTAACCGAACAAGAGAAATGTCTACCACAGAAGCTAATATGGAATTTGAACGTACTAATCTTTCCCTTTCCAACCTACTTGGATTTATTAAGATACCTTTTTTTTCTCTAAATTATTGTAATTTGGAATTTTTTATTTTAGCGTTTTAGCCCATTAACGTTGAGGTGTGCAGATTTATACAACGCATTCTCTATTGCTGAAAATACGATATTTTTTCTTCGAAATATTATCTCAGGGATTTCCGAGGGTGCCCTTTCTATTCCCGGTGTCAGTTTTTTGTTGTAACCCCTAGAAGATCCAATATGGCGGCCACAATTTAGGGCTTTAAAAAAATACACAAAAATACTAAACACACAAAATACTAAACAAAAAGCGTACAGTCGTTTGAAACCGAACTTTGCACATTGATAAAACATTAAAAAATATGGAACCCGTGTCTTTTCATTTCTATTGAAGCCGTTTTCTAGGGGTAGAAACCACCCCTAACAAGCCACAAGCATGCTAACACACCTAACTTTTTGCACTTTTAGGTTAGGATATCTTAAAAACCTGACGTACTGGAGCAATTTTGAGCTCGGATTCAGATTGCGCGCATCAAAATCCTTCGGAAATGTTAGGTCCGGTCTCTTGCTTGAAAATTTGACGACCTGTGTTATTGAAAATTTCGAAGGAAAATATTTACCCAATACACATAATTTCTACCTCATCAATCAATTTAATTCATTTATGAGAGATCCAGATAAATTAAATAAGTGCCAAGAGAGCGAAATTTGAATTCAACTCAACGGCGTTTGTGGAATTCAGCGTTAAAAAAACAATAGCGAGCATGATTTTGAATTTTGAATTCAACCCAACGATGTTTGTATATATCCAGCGCTAAAAGCAACGAAATTCTTCTGTGAAAGAAAGTCCGTCTTGAATACATTCCGAGCAAAACAGAAAGCATGCATAGAGGTGCTTAAAGGTATATTGATGCGCATGTACACTATGTACTTTGTTTGAATTTTACAAACCTAGGAAATGACATACTTCTTTTCCAGGGTAAGGTCAGCCAGTGGCTTCGTAAGTATGACCCCCTTCATACTGCCAACAAAATTGATAATATTCAGGTCTGTCTTCTGCAAAGACAGTTTTTTCTTTTTCTCGCAAAAAACATTACTTTCACCTGATGACACACTTGACACTGTATCTTATGGTAGACTGACGTCATCGATGTCTGACGATAATTTTATAGTCAAACACCCTCCCATTCACACACACTCTACCTATATTCTAGAAGGTTCAACGGATCTGAATTATTTGACATTCTTTTAGAGAAATGCGTTCTGTAAGGATTTTACTAGAAGTTTCCAGAAGGTTCGATGCATTTGAGACTCTTTTCATTAAGACTCTCTTGACCAAACCTTCTATAGGAATATTGACATAAGTTTCAATATCTATCAATTCTGCTAGAAGATTCTGTCGACACTTTTCGTAGATCCGATTCATTTGAGTTATGAGCTTGGTTTCAGCGGGGTCTAAACGGGTCATTTATAGCAGTAAAGCGACCTAACTATCAACGTGACTTATACTAGCTAGTGCAAAATGATTCTCAACGAGTGTGCGAAACTAGTTCCAACAATTAAGAAGGCAATAAACTTCCTGTTACCATCAGCATCCTTAATTGAAGTTAATAAGTGGCGAATTGAGTGTCTGCTGTGCTTGAAGACGGTCAAAAAGGAGCTCTATAGTAGACCAGCTCTAAAATTGAATCAAAAACGGAAATTACTCAACGTCATCGAGCATCAAGAGTGTCTTAAAGCACGTTTTGATCTACTTTTGATCAATGTCAACAAAGCTTTCGATAGCAGAATTCGCACATGTATCATTACTAATTTGGTTCACAAAGATTCTTGTCTTCCTAGATGACGCTGCAGTATTTTTTGTAGCAGAATTTAGCAAAACCTTAAAATAACTCAGAGCTCTAAAAATGAATGCAGCACCAATTGCATACTATTTGCATATTGTTAAGGAGGAGCCTGAAGAAAAAAAATTTAAAACGAAGAATGAAGAGATATTCTCAAGAACAAATTTGAAACTCTGATTCACAAATAATGTGAGAAGTCCTATCTAGACAGAAATAAAAGATTTTAAAAAGAAAGAATAAGGATGGGCATTGCACTTGATCGTGAAATTGGAAATTTGCTTTAGTAAGCTTAACCCAATAAAAGGTAGTTTATATATTAAACTCCCAAAGTCAATCTGAGATCAAAAACTATGTATTATTGTACAAAATTAGGATAACCAGTGCTTTAGGTGGGTCATGTTATCGGGAATACGTCTAGTCAATAATAATCTATACCGTGTATGAAGCTATCAACAATGTTAAGAAGATATAGATTTTTCGTTAATGAAGTTTCCAGTTGTCATTAAAGATGTGTTGAAATTCAAAGCACAAAATACGATCTCAATTAATGTTTATGGTCTTATCAAAAAGAAAAAATTTGTTTGTTGGTTCATTATATCTAACGTCACACAAGCAAAACGTGCACGTCAACCTTCTCCGAGTAGAAGAACTGTATTCTGATGAGGACAGCAGTGATGTAGAAGGCGCTAATGAACAGGAACTTATATGCAATCATTCATTTTTCACAACGTAAGGATCAAAGCCCTTTCTCGTCTTGTGGACAGACAGCTATCTAAACATAAGTAAAAAGCATGCATCTGTGATCGGTGGTTGCACTACTTTACATGTATGGAAAAGCTATCTGCACACACAGAAGATTCTGCGATATTCAATAACTGCATATTTATATTGCCAAAAACCGGCTAGGACATTATTATATTCAAAAATTTCAAGAATTGAAAGAGAGTTCCTTTTTGTAGCTATGCAGATTGTGAGTCATCACTAAAACCAGTTAACGATGAAGTTCAAAGAAAAAGATGCAATTCAGATGTCTCCCAAAGATATGTGGTTTGTGATATTGGGTATTACTTCAAATGTAATTACAATGACTCATTATCTTTTTACGAATCCTGCTCCGATGATATAAAACCAGCGAAATGGTTTGCGCTGTAGTTAGAGGAAGCCTTCATTATATGCAACAACATGTCACATCTGTGAAAAGACGCTACATCCAACAATACAGAGAGTACGTGCCCACTTTCACCTCACTGGTCAATACCGTGACTTCAATTTAGCCTATTAAAATTCGTACACCATACCTGTTGTATTTTACAATTTGAGTGAATATGATGCTTCATTCATCATTCGTGATGTTGCCACACAATTTAAAGGTATAGTTACAGTGCTCGTTTTAAACAAAGAAAAATACATCTCCTTCACAAAGTATGTTTAAGATACAAAAATGCAATTCAGGTTCATAGACTCGTTTCGTTACATGACATCATCATTAGATAAATAAGCATCATATCTCAATGAATAAAAAATCATCGAATCCATGTTTTTAGGTATTAAAAGAGAAAAAATTGAACTTCTAACAAGAAAGGATGTTTTTCCCTATAAAAACCTCAACTTCAGTGAAAAACTTAATGAAAATCAGCTTCCATCAAAAGAAAAATTCTATAGCACGTTAAATGATGCATCAATAACTGATAAAGTTTATGCTCATGCGCAACAGGTATGGTGTGCATTCAATATCAAGACTCTTGGTAAGTATGTAAAACTGTATATGAAGACTGACGCCCTACTTTTAGCTGATGGATTCAAAAGCTTCCATGAACAATGTCCACAGGCTTATGGACTCGATCCAGCACATTATTATACCACTCCTGGATTGTCATGGAGTGCCATGTTAAAATATACAAGGTGCCACTTAAACTTCTCACTGACGTTGATATGCTTCTAATGATTGAACAAGGTAAAAAGGGTAGACTAAGTCAATCCATAAGCCGATACGCTATTGCAAAAAACAAATACATGTCAGTTTTCAATAAAAATGGGGAGATCATATTCATTGTATATTTTGATGCTAACAACCTATATGGATGGGCAATGGGGCAACCTCTTCCTTACGGTGGTTTCGAGTGGGTAAAAACATTGAAAATTTTAATTTTACATTACGGATGATTCACCTATTGTTTATACGCTAGAAGTCTATTTATACTATCTACCTGAGCTACATGATATACACAATGATCTACTATTTTGTCCAGAACATTTAAAACTACCAAGGTCAAGCAAGGAAAAACTCGTGACTACCCTCTCATCGAAATGAAGATGCGTTCTCCATTATCGGATTCTCCCAAACACTGCCACAGTTGTCTATGATGCAGATGATGTGATACACCTACTCGGCGCGTCCCCAGGTGACGGATAGGGGAATGCTCGATGCAAACAGAGGGTAGGCTTGAAATGAAATAGGCCCTGAGGTCCAAACACACTTTGAACTCCAAGTGAAGGCATGAACAATCGTGCCGAGGACTGAGTGGCACAAGGGAGTGGTGACTCAAACGGTATCTCTAGGTAAAAGGTCACCTGCTAGAGTAAATAGAACATGCTTTAATTTAAACAAGATCATTTGTGAGGAAATGGTAGGACCAATGGACGTGGTGGAGGAGCCAGCTAATGATAAAATGTCGGAGGGTAGTTAGGACTTAAGCTTAGTGCAGGCAAACCTGAACAAAATAAATGAGTGCACGCCGGAATTCAGAGCCGCCATACGCGACATGGAAGATTTCTGCGAGGGAGGGAGAAACATGGATCTACGGATCAAGGAGGGAATTGTGAACCTGGAAGATATACGAGGAGCCCGCTCTGAGTCCCGATGAGGCGAGTAGTGCAAAGCCAACGAGCAAGAAGCCGAGAACCGCAAACGCTTCAGCGTTCACGACCTCGACTCCAAATAAGGAAGAAAAAATAAGAGAGACCTGCTTTCAACAACACCAGGAAGCAGAAGAAAATGCAGCGGAGATCTCGACCCGAGGCGGTTTTAATCAAACCAGCCGAGGGTTTATGTTACGCTGAGGCCCTCAACGATCTCAAGCTGAAAGTCAAGCCTGACGCCCTTGGTGTGAAAATAAGGGGGTTAGGCAGACTAGAAACAGAGAGGTCCTTGTGGAACTCGGGCCAGCAACTTAAGGCAGACAGGAGTTTTCTGCAGCCATTAGGGAGGCGCTTGGCGAAGGGGGTGAGGTACGCGAGCTTGTGCCTCGCAACGAGGTGGAGGTCTTTGACCTCGACCTAACTATCGACTCTGAGGAGATCGAGACGGCCGTGAAAAGCCACTTCGTCAACTAACATCTAGGAGATTGAGGGTCAGTCTCACGAAAAGACCCTTCAGAGGCATTCTGAGGGCCTTCGTGAGGTTGACCGAAAAGATGGCCGCCGATTTGTGTGCGTGAGGCACGTGAAGGTAGGAATCTGACACTATCCATCCTAAGAATCGTTTATTTAGGGAGACGATTACTAATATGGGTGCCTATGCAAAGTTTCCCCTACTAAGACAAAACAAAAATTATCAGGCTAACTGTGATTAACTGCGAAAAGAGTACGGCAATGACTGTAAATTATTGTATACTGACACAGACAGTTTGGTTTATTAAGTTTGGTGTGCAGATATTTATGCAGACATAAAAATTAATATTCCTAATTTTGATGCGTCATATCACCCAGTAAACAACGTTATTGGGATGCAGCAAGTCAACAAAAAAGATCTCGGCCTTATGTAGGATAAATGCAATTTCGAAATAATAACAGAATTTGTTGACTTGTGAAGTAAGATGTATCGCGTCTGGGTTAATGGTAATGACGTTATAAATAAGCCAAAGGAATCAAAGCAGGAATTTTGAAGAGAAGCAATTATAAGGTTTTCTTATTGTAAAAGGTCATCAATATTATACAACATGATTTGACTGAATATTAGAAAAACATGTGTATGTTATTTGCCTGTTTTTATTTATCAATTCTCACAAATTGTACATGCGTAGACTTTTATTATAAATTTGAAAGTATTTCATAGATATTTAGTTTAACATTAATTTCTCGTTGGTTTAACATTGATTTAACTATATTTCAAGGTTTATTTAGCGTTGCTTTAACGTTGTATGACATTTATTTTACGTTGATTCAACATTAATTTAACATTGCACAATGTTGATCACATTTCAGATTCATCTATACAACTATTGTTTGAGCTGTCAAACCCCAACCAGTTTACAAATATTTTGGTGCTACGCTTCTTGAAAACATTTTCTACCGGGTATACTTTAGGATGGGTAACTCTGAGAAGTTCTTGTTCATAGAATTCATCAGCGATTGTTTGATCTTGATAGTGCTTGAGCTTGTATGTCACTGAATTCGTCAACATAATTCGATCTACAATGAATATCTCTGTCGCCCAATTGGATGTAAGTATATCCTTTCTCGAATACGCATTTGTGCTTGCTGACTCGAACTCTCTCACCAACTTTAAACTTTATTCTCCTCTTTGGTATATTCTATAGTTTTCTAGAGCACTGCATAAGCTCCTCTTTATCCTCAGCAATGATATCTTTTGGCTTCATGCGGATTGATCGATGTTTGGTATTGTTGTGCTTGGAGATCAGTTTAGGTAAAACATCTATTCATTTTTAGTTTCCTCTCAAGCTAAATTGTGGCCACATCTTATGTGGCCACAGACGTCACTGATGTGCCACAGGTGTCATCTTATGTGGCCACAGATGTCACTGAAGTGACATCTGGTCCACTCTGGCTTTTAACAGGAACCGCCCAAGCGTGCTTGGAGGAAATATCTATGACGGTTAGTAAGTACTTGTAGCTATTATTCTCACGCACATAGGGTAGCATTTTAACCAAATCTGCCTGCGCCGTCTCGTCTATACCACCCATTTGCACGCGACGACGTGTATAATTCTTTCCAGCGGGTTTATATAGTTCCGGGTCTAGCGAAAATTTTTCTTTTTTTATTCTCGAGTGCGTTTAATCAAGCGTCCAACTGAGCAATGAGTTCAGTTTTACGCAATGAGAAATCTTGTTGGGTGTTAATCTGCAGGGTTTTTAATTTCTCGTTAATTGACTTCGTCGTACTGTTATTTGGCCTCGATAACGTTACAAAGTCTACTTCCGTATACGTCGTTACGACCGTCACAGGTGATCTTAAATTGGACATTAGGTGGTCTATAGCTTGCTCCAGCGATTGAATCCAGGTGTAGTTCAAACACTTCGATACGCATCATGAAACTGACGACAGTGATGTGAGTCCACTCCTAATACATGATTTCAACTTTCCACAGTTCCTCAATGATTGATATGATTTTATTGTTGTGACTCATGTTGCCTGCTACCTGAGAAGCTAGCAGTAGATAACAACGATTAACTAGTTCGTTAGGATGATACCAGTAGACGTAGTCAGTCTTCACCTTTTTTTGCTGACATATACTGTGCTGGATGTCTCCACTAGTTGCGGACCGTCTTCGAGATACCTTGGACATTTTTGCCATTAAATTCTTGTACTTAACATCTCTCCTGTTTAACATTAACTTTGATATATTGTATATATTATCTTAATCTTCTTCTTTTTTGATTAAATTCTTCCTTGGTTAAATGATCAGATATGCCAACCAGTTTCTGCAATGGCATGACTATTGTCTGGAACATTTACTTACGATCTGTTCAGTGGCTTCTCTGCTTATTTTGAGCATTCGGTGTTTACGTCGAATTGCTTTACTAGCTTTTGCGATTTTACAAAGCACCTCGTACTCTTCATGAAACTTTGACATGTTGCCGTCTTGATGTCTGAATATATAATGATATCATTTCCACTACATAATCTTTTGAGTTTGCTGTCCTTATCAATGAGAACAAATCCATACTGAACATAAGTCTTGAATTTGAGAATAATTCATGTCAGTGTTGACATGATCAAAACCATGTTGTCATGATCAACATGATCCTATTTCACATAGGCCATATAATCAAGTGAAATTATAGAATTTGGTTGAAAATCACTTTGTTAAATAAATTCTTTATGCTCACTGGCGGTAAAATATTCAACATATTAAACATTATTTGATACACGTTATAAGAATTTGTACTTCGGTTGTTGGCGAGATTTCGAGTAGACTAGAGATTTCGATTAGACTATGGAGTCAACGTTGCCAACCGGATGTTTAACGAGTTGTGTCTTAAATCGCATCTTATAGCGTATTTGGTTATCCTGCACTGGTAAACTCCGATATGCACCGACGCAGGTCCAAGTGAGAAGGAAGAAGTGAGAAGAAGTAAGACAGAGCAATCGGAGTGTTCATGCTCTACACCAGTGCAGGATAAACGAATGCGCTATTAGTGTCGAATACTGCGAAAGTTATAAATATAGGCCTTTAAGGCTTTTGCATCATTTCTGTTCTAACCTTGGTAGAGCGTAGAATGATTATGCCTTGTAAAGTGTCAGGCCATAATTAAGGTAAAGGATTGGTAAACAAAATCATCAACAACTTTCCGTTTGAGTTACACTTTCCTGGCTACCAATACTGTGGTCCAGGTGCGAAGCTAGCTGAACGACTTGCTAGAGGTGATCCTGGTATCAGTCTTTTAGGCGAAGAGTGCAAAGAACACGACATTGCATACTCGAGAAATCTTGAGAACTATGATACGAGAAACGAAGCAGATCGTGTACTAGCCAGTTAAGCTTAGCAGCGTGTTTTTTCTAAAAGTTGTAACTGCAGCCAAGAAGGCAATAAAGCGGAGTAGTGATGCAAAATTGGCTATCAAGTCTGTAATTAGAGGTGCACGGGAAGCTGTCGAAGGCGTAGGCGATAAACATTAAGTGCAAAAGTAACGTGTCTTGCCAATACCTTTGAAAGTTGGAACTATTTTGCCACTGATTCCCATTTGTGCTGGACTCAATGCACTTGGTGCTATAACTAGTGAGGCAGCAGGTGTAGCTTAGGAAGTAAACGATGCTAGCGCTGACAAACAGCAACTGGTAGAAGCTCAACTTCATAACAATGCAATAGAGGCTATTGCTCTAGGGAAAGGTTAACACCTAAAACCCTACAGAAAAGGTTTAGGTCTTTACATGAAAGCTTATCGATAAGAACGGGGACTTTATCTAAGACCAGAGTGAAAAAACTTGTAGTGAAGCTACCTCACCGTCTATTCACTGATTCCGATCTGTTCAAATATGCTAAATCTCTCAAGATTTTACATTTTCATAGAGTGTTTGTGCGAAATCAACTACCAGTGAAGAGAACACGACAAGTTGAGTCTGCTATTGCCAATCTTGATGATATTCACGGTCCTTGTACTCAGTGGGTAACCGATCGAAAGATTGGTGATAGTGTTCGATGCTTTAACAGTTTCGGTAATCTTCTTCCACCATCGGATCTACTAGATTATCCAGGTGTTGGTAGCGTTATAAAGTACAATCATGATAGATATCAAGACTATGACAGTGTTGAATGTGTACATTTGTATCTAAAATTTCGATGTGGACAACTGCATATAAAAGATAAATACTGTCTAAATAAGAGTGCATGATGAATAAAATTGAGTAAGGACAGAGGAGAACAGTATTATGGATAAATCATTCACTCTCACGATAACAGGAAACTCTTCTATATTGGATGCAGAGTATTTTCCACCAATAGAACTCTCTTCTAACAAGAACCATGCCCTTGGACTCGTTGAATTGCTGACTTTCAATGCGATTCCTATTTTACACCGGGAAGAATAAAATCTGTGTTGGTGATCGAGTTGTGGCTAATTCTTGAAGCCAATAAGGCTAATACTTGAGATCTACTAGTGGTTATTCTTAAAGTAAACGCCCTACAAATTGAGTGCAATATCACTACCGGAGCTTACATCAACAATCGCTAATTGCACATGATTAATGAATTCTTGCCTACTGTACTACTAGGATAAAAGATCATTGAAGGTATTCTATATAAGAGCGTCAACATATCAAATACAAGCCAGGTCTTGAGAATCACGCAGGATGCTAACACCTCAGAACCTGCTTTTTCTGACACAGCTACAGTTTAACACAGTTCTGACACAGCTACAGTTTAATGTGGGTTCCAAGCCTTAAAGAGAAACATCTTTAAGTACTTAGAGAACCTTTTTTCTCTAGAGTTACTGGTCTCACGATTCTCCAGAGATGAACAACTCCCTTGCTAGGCTAGTGTTTACCGCATGGGCCACCAAGGCTCCTTCAGAGTGTGAGGCGAGAATCGAACCCGCAAGCCGATTGAGTAGGTCTGAATCCTACGCTCTATCCCTCACGACAATCGTCCCACTTTCGTTACCTTTTGTTGCAACTACAAAAATGGAAGAAATGCTGAACATTCAAGCATCGGTCAGCTTTTATGAGTCTATAGCTCACTACGAGATTACGCGCATCAGCCTTATCCCTCATCGGCATTCCACAGCAGCGATAACATTCGAATTGCTATTCAGCATCAAGATTTGTGTATACTACACAGGAGATGTTCACTACACGCATATGGAAGGCTAACAAAACCTGATATAGTTACAGTTGTTAATGTTACAACATTAGTGAGCAATGCCATCTGCTATCTGTTTAACAAAATTTGATATGAACTCAATGGTATTACGATTTATCGTTGCTAGAATGTCGGTCTCACTGGTGCCATGAAAAAAGACGCTTGACTCATGTCTGGACAAATTATTTTTATGGAGAATGCAGGATGGTTCGACATCCCAGATGAAACGGAACGTCTTACCAATGATGAGGTTTACTTTAATGTCACGTTTTCTCTTAGTATCATCTTAGGATTTTGTCAAAGACTATCGGAAAATCATAGTAAACGCAAAGCATGAACTTGTCCTGACAAGATAGCTGAGCGACATGAATGCTTTAGCTGAAAGTTATTGGAAAAGATGTTCTCACAAGCATGCGTTTCCGTTGATGAGAATTCTATGAATACCCACTGCTTGCCACCACCTAAAGACATATATAGACTGTGAAGATGTGAACTTAATTGGAAAAAACACGATACATTATACTGGATTTCAAGATAGGCAGAAGGGATAAACTAGCCAGATATGCTAATCGCTTCGATCATTGTAATATAACCAGTGTCAAGTTTTTTCTCATTTCGCAGTATTTTCTGTAGGAGAATTTGCATCTAAACTTCAACCATAATCAGTTTGCTCTACTGTATGAAATGTATGCAATTTCTCAGGCTGCATACTACGGTCAAGAGCCTGAACCAATGTTGAAGCAAAGTGAGTTTAAAGAATACGCTCCACTTACTGTCATTTATTGCTCAAAACAAAATGAGCTTCTCAAACAGGCCTCCATGGACGTTCGTTTGGAATTTGCATCCACAAACAATTTCTCTGCTGAAACTACAGCCTAATGTCTAATTATACATAATCGCATGATTCAGTATCAGCCCCTTAGTAGTAGCGTGCAGAAGTTGATTTCAGATGACAGTGGTGGGGATTATATTCGTAGTGGCGGAAGTTATGTCGGTATTGGTGTTCGAGATGAAAAGGTATAGAAGAGAGATGATTTCAGCGACAGACGTAATTTTTCATCGATGTGAAGTTCATCTTGGACGTTCAAGGCTTCAAGAAACCAATTAACCAGTTTGTTTTCAATTAGTTTCTTATAATTCCTCTTTAACATGACGCGCAACCTGTGGTCTATGTATCTGTTTGATTCAACCTATTTTTGGGACTTGCTGCCTGCTAAATACAAGAGTGAGAATGTATGGTTTACGCACAATTACCACGGTCCTTAGTGGACGTCTGGTGACATAACGTCTACGTCAAAGGACTCGAAAATAAAAATGCTTGGCTTAGTATGTGCAAAATGTATGTAATCTTGAAGATGTGGGCTGCCCATCGATAAAAAAATTGTACAAAACAGTTTCAACAAGATGCATTCACCACCCGTAATGCCAGCTATCAGGCATTACTCTAAAAGTGGTTCCCTTAAACATGACACAACTGAAACTATTGATACTACAGATGCTTGCTTAAGTAACACAACTAAGATTAGTTTAATTGCATTCAAGATATTTTTAATTAGCGCGTAAAATATTACTAACATCGTCAGATTGAATTCTAAATCCATATAGCGCTTATTTTCAGCAGTGAACAATCACATGAGTTGTTCCTGGGCTGCATTTGCAACATTAGACTTTATTCAAGAATCGTTAGGCTGCATTCAAATTTCAGCGCTGGATTCTTAAATTTCTCGCGCGATCTCGTTTCCATTGATAAGCAAGAATTTAATCTATATGTGACCGTCCGCGAAGGAAGGAACATTACGCGCCAAAAATTGATTTATAGGGTTTTACACCAATCGATAGTTGTTGAGTTGCTCTTTCATTTGCAAAAATCAAATATTTTTTAAGTTGATTACTTTTTTGTTATTAAGCTGCAAACATAGGCATCATAAACGTAGTCGGAGACCGAACGAGGGGCTTACAAAATGCAGCCCCACTACTTGCCACTACAGCTGTTAAGCTGTTATGTGCTGTGTACGTGAGCTCCACTGGCTCGCGCCGAAAGATGTAGTGGTAAGTGGTGGTGGTGCTTTTCGTTGACGCCTCCCCCACTACTGAAATGTCTGCTTGCGGACTCGGCCACTATCGCCCGTACTGTAAACTTCAGCTTTGGCGCGTAAGGTCCCTTTCTTCGCGGACGGTCACATATATTAGGCTGATGTTTCAAGAACCTTTGAAAATCGCCTACCTCACCTTGGCCAACTATGTTTTTTCTGAAAGTCACGAGAACTGTGTGAAATCCCTGATCCAAGTAAAACTTGGATATTACGGTCTGTATTTCAGGCTTCGACCGTCTCCTTCTTGATTCAATCAACACTAGGTAAATAAGCGTTTCACGTATGGGTACTATTCATAGAAATATGATACTCCTATATTCCGGCACACTACTAAGGCTGCACTGTGTGAGACAAAAATATACGTCTGCCCTCTATTTGTTTGACAATTTCTTGCAAAGTATAGGCAGTTAGCACTATATACGGATATTAAAGATATAGTAATCTGAGGCCAAAGTTTCTGGATGCCTCGAAAATCGCCCAGCTCACTTTGGTCAACTTTTTATAGTTCGGTACTGTTTTCCAGCACATGCGCAATGCCCGAAAACTGATTGGTGGCGCCATCTGTCGGTGGCAGCTGTAACTACGTAGTGATGTCGAAGAACTCTCATAGGTATACTACCTACATGACCTTCGTTTCTTACATAACTATATATGCAAAATTTATATCATCTTATCAATAGCATTTACATTCTTTACAACGATTTACATTAATTCTCAGATCTCCTTACTTTTACATTAATCTAGCGCAATTTTTTACTTCCATTTTCACTCGTCCTTTTCCGGGTGGTGTTCTTCTGATCATTTTCGGGGTTTTCAGGGTGGGTCCTATTCCGCTCCTTAATCTGTCTCTACCCTTAATCTCTCCCTCTTTACCATTTTTCTATATTGTCCCCTTTTCTTATTACTTTTCGGCGTGTAGAATACTTTCTCATCTGAATCTATCAAAAACGTAACCTGTGTACCTCATAGCTAATTGTTCTTGCGTGCTTCCCTCCTGTGCATATCTCTCTTCATTCCTCCCTCTCGCCTTTACAGGGCTGCACCTGTCTTCCCGCAAACTTTCGTGGTGGAAACGGAAATTAATAAATTAATTGATATCGGAGCCTAAGAGTTTTTCAGCCTGCCTGCAGCCACAAACAAAACCCTACTCATATTCTGGTGTTCCTCGGTCAGCCAACTGTTAATATTTTCAGTGGCTAACCTACTGGAAAAGCCTACTACTGGTATATAAGGTATACCAGTAAGAAAGAAATAAACCAGTAAGATAAATATCTAAACAAGATCTCTTCCAGATTGGCAATGTTATGCTCATTAAAATCCAAAGTTTTGCTACAAAATGTCAGAGGAATTAATGTTTCGTTACAATTAGTTATAAATATATTCTGTTTGGCAATTTTTCAAATAAGGTTCAGAAAAAATGGACGTTTTGCATATTTTTAAACTAATAGCTTTCGTTTCAGATTTGCTTTTTTATCTCAAAAATGATACTGATTGGTTAAAATTTAAATTAATTGGTCTTGATATTCTTCAACATAGGTAAAATATCTTTAGATTTTTAAAATTTTTTGAGATCTTAAACTATCTGTATAGTATGTAAAAAAGTATGATCATCTTTTTCCTATTGCAGAATTATGTTTACAGCTTCCTGTCTAGCCTTCTTTTCGTGCCTGGTAATGGTGTCCTGCTCCTATGAATCATTCAGCTGAAGGACCATGAATTTTCTATTACGTAACCGACCACATCCTAACCAATTCTGATCAGATATGAACAATGAAAGAAGCGAGGTAGGAAGACCGACATGCAATAGTCACCTGAATAATTCAATCAATTTTATATAAATAAATCGCGAAGGGACTCCCGCATTTTCTTGCGCATCTACATAATATATTATACTTTCTAAGGATTTCTTTTTTGCGAACGCTCTAGCCATTATTTTTCAAAAAAAGATAAAAAATTTTCTTCATTACCCGTATCAAGAATTGGCACTACTACTCTTTCTTCAGCTGCATCTCAAATAATCATTGACATGTTTCAACCGGAGTTGCTATTATTTTTTTCTAATGCAAAAAATCACTGGACAAGATACTACTTTGGCCTTCTACAACCTATTTCATTTTCCTTATTCTACGAGAGGATCTCTTACTGAGCTCTTAAGCCCAAGATAAGATCATTAGCTTCTTCTCTAGGGTTCATACAAGCAACATTCCTTCTGTATCTCAATTGAATCCTACAGATTTTACTTTTTTTCGAGGTTAGAGAACACGTTTCTCCTTGCTGACAATCAAATCTAATCTTCCTACCATACGGAAGTTATTTTTGACGTCTTTTGTGCACTGATCTTTTGATTGCTGTTGAAAATAAAATCGGCTAAATAAGTTACAGAAAGGAGTAATTGTGATCTTTAATAGTACACTACTATATGATCACTTGCATATGCAGATGACATTGTGCTGCTAGCAAAGAGCGAAGAGTCTCTAAAGGAGATGATCAAAAGGCTGAGAAGGTACTTGGAAAAAATAGGGTAGAATTATATGCGGACAAGTCGAAGGTTATGGTATTCAGGAAAGGAGGTGTGAGAGATAAGGAAGGGGAGTGGAAGTGGAAGGGAAAAGCGGTGCAGGAGGTCAAAGAGTTTGTGTGCCTGGGCTTCCTGTTTTAAAGGAATGTGGTAGTGGATGGTCATATAAAAGAGAGAGTGAGAAGGACAAATGGGGTGATGAAGGAAGTGTGGGGGCTGGGGAAGAGGTTGTTTGCAGATGATTTTGAAAGAAGAATGAAATTGTTTGACTCCGTAGTGATGAGTGTCTTATTTTACGGAGTGGAGGTGTGGGGTTGGAAGGTAAGTGCGGAGGTAAATAGGGTACAACAGAGGTATGAAAAGTGGATACTAGGGTTGACAGGGAGTATGCCAAACTATATTGTCCGGAGGGAGACAGGAAAATCGAGTTTAGGGATTATAACAGGGAGTCGAGCGTGTAAATGAGGAGAAATTTTTGGAGGAGTGGGAGAGCAAGCTCGTTAGATAGTGTTGGTGAGAGAAGGAGAACAGCCGCAGGGGTGGAAAGATTAAGGTGGAAAGGGAAAGGCAGTTTGGTGTCACCTCAGCGCCATTGATTTCAAGAGCACGTGTCGATTCTGGATTTTTGAAGTTTTTCCATCAAAAATTATGAATGCTTGAAAAGAAATAATTGCTGCAAAAGTTACAATCGATTTACACTTTTTGGACTCGAAGTTGGATTTAACAAACGAGTGGGCGGTCAATAAAGAGACTAAAAGGTTAAGACACCAATAGATATTAAAAGGCAGGTTGATCTTTTGTGCAAACAGGTGGATGGCGAATATCGGTTGAAGAAAACTGCATCCCAATATGAATCAGCGGAAATTGATGTTCTTTCGTAACCTGATCATGATGCAGTACCAGAATCTCCTGCAGGGACAAATGGCTAATCCACCCAGATGCAGAAATAGAGGTTCAGGAACCAAGAAGGCAATTGATTTAGTTTGTGCCTGATTACGAAAAGCCGTGTTCATCCGAGTACAAGTTTGAGAAAAACAATTGAATTAAGGCCATACTGATGCAATTGTCAACATAAATGATCTGAGCTTCTCATCTTACCGAGCCCCGCACAATAGCCCATATACGTGATTTATACTCAGACAGGAAAAAACCACAAATATCTTAGACCAATCACAGAAAAAAACAAAAGTAAAAATTTGCTGCAGAAAAGATTTGTAACGTTTAAAAATTAAACACATTTCGGCGAAAGTTTCATTGTGGTTAGGAAAATAATTCTGAACTCATCGACTGCGTTAGGCTGAAGTGAGCAAATTTCGCCAAAACATGTAGAATTTACAACAGAAAACACCAAAATAATTTGTTCTTACTAATATATCTCCTGCTAAATAAATTACACCATTCTAGACGAATTCGAACTTATTTAATACCATTTAGCAAAAGGCAACTGATGGATGGGAATTTCCATTTCTCTCAAATATAATGAAGTTAAACGACGAAAGATAGCACTGGCGTCGTGATTCTCTTTTCTTTCGCATGAAAATGGAGCGATTATAAGACGAAAGATTATCCATCTAATCATTCATTAGTTACGCCATTCCTTAAATTCAGCGTTGATAAGATTTTACTACATTTTGAGAAATGAGAATCGTTTTCACTCTCGTCCTAACCTTGAACGTTATTTTATGTTCTTTTGATTAGGAAGGAATAAATTACTATCATTTTTTATAGTATGAACATTGAAACATCTGGTGTACATGTTTAACGTTAAATACTATATACGCTCTTTAGTAATAAAAAATTATTACTATTGATATCATTCCTTTTGCTACTTTTTCATAATAATTATACATATTTTCAGAATTCTGTTATATTAATCAGTGCTTTACAGTTTTTTTCATCGGAAACTTTATACTTTATTACTTTACGTTTAATACTTCAAAATAATGTTCTTGAATCTATATTGTTACTTAAAAGTAAGATAAAAAAACGTAGTGGAAAAATATACATTTTTCAATCCAAAGTGATCACTTATAAATGCAGTATATTGATGAAGATGTCGTCACCCACTTGAAAGTTTTACATTACGTACCTGGCTATCATTGTTTAAGTAAAGTGTAAAATGATACACAACTACGTTCTTTCACTTACCTTTCAAAAATTTAAGGTTCATAATTTTCTTCAAATTAATGTTAAAAATACTATCTTTTTTAATACTATTTGTGAAACTCTAATTTTACCATTTATGTGGCCCTAAACGGCCACACAATTTATAGATGGCGTTCTAAAAGCTAGCCATTTATGTGATCTGTCCCCACGCCGCACAGTGGGGTGAAATCGGAAAACGAGGTTCAAAATGACATTTAGAACGCAATTATGCACCGATTTTAGAATTTTTTTTGAAAAATTCAGAACTAAATTTTTCAGAAATTGATGAGCGTAGATTTTTTATTTTTTTGTTTATTTAATTTTTATTTTAATGCAAATATCGAAAAAGATGTCGATTTTTCTAATTTCATTTTTTATCTTCTAGACAAAATTTTTCTTATACTTCTCGTCCCTTGAATTTAGTGCACAGGGGTATAAGAAATATAAAAAAATTCTTAACTTGCATAGTTAATTGTTATAAACAAATTGTATTAACAAATACTCGACATTAAGGGTTATTCGGCTTCAACGTATATTTCTGCTCTGAAATCGCTTGCTTTCATTGTGAGGATGATACGTGAATATTTAAATTTAACATTAAATGTTATTTGTTTATTTTATAAACAAATTATATAAACAAATTCACATTTTGGCCGTTTTGAGGCGAAAAGAAACCGTTTTTTCTTTCTACCTTGTTGCAATTATGTTGCCAGTGATGTTTTCTGAAAAAAATTTGCCACCTGTCAATATTTGTTTATTTATAAACAAATTATATAAACAAATGCACATTTTGGCCGTTTTTAGGCGAAAAGGAACCGTTTTTTCTT
>NC_046665.1:120865235-120945326 GCF_010883055.1 Belonocnema kinseyi | reverse complement strand
AAAAATTTAGTTCTGAATTTAAAAAAAAAATTCTAAAATCGGTGCATAATTGCGTTCTAAATGTCATTTTGAACCTCGTTTTCCGATTTCACCCCACTGTGGCGCCGAGAAAACTAACGCTCAAAGCGCCGCCACGCATTTTTTCGGCTTCCTTTGTAATGGAGTCACATCTCATTCTTGTCTACTACCGGCAGATGTCTTTACTTGTATAAATTTCAAAAGTTTTCTATCTCTCATTTCATTTTTTCTTAGCCTGGGACAACTAGTCACCCCGTGTCACCGCTAAGGGTTAAAGTGATTTTAGAAAAATGAGGACCCCTACTTTGACCCCAGATTAGAAAAGAGCGGGAAATTTTAAATTTAAAATGATATTTTTATGAAGTTCATGGAAAGGTCAGATGGACGTCAAATTTTTGATAATGTTTAAATAATAGGTGTTAGCTCGGAATGCCTGACAGGTCCCTGTTTCCTCCTGCCAGGCGCATGGTTCTTCCTAAAAGACTTCCTTATGCTGATGAAAAAGGATGTGGAATGGAATACCTTGAATATATTTAGTTTATTTCCTGTTCTAATCCGAAACGGATATACCAACTCCGAAGATAAACTTTTTCTAACGATGAATCAATTGAAATAAGTACAAGAAGGAATAAGTATGGGACTATTCCAGTCCAAGAACAAATTGTGTTATCACTATCTGATGGTGATGTTTTTGCAATACTGAAAAGTTATAATGTTCTTATTGGAATATATGAGTATGCTAATCGCAGAAAAAAACGTTTGAAAATAAACATAGGAAGCTGCAGTTATTTAATGTTAGTTATCTAGAGTTTGATATTTAAAATTTTTTCTTTAGGTAAAAGATGCAATTTTTATTTATTCGTGATGTAGGATTTATTGGTTTCCATAGAGGAACTTTAGTATATCCTAAACATCTTTGAAGACACCTTCATAAAATTAAAGATGAATAACTGTTTTTTAGCTTCAAAATTTAAATTTTTTGTTGATCATAAAATATTCACTATTACATGCTCGGATGAGAACTCATTTTAGCCCAAGCGAAAAACTCTAAACAATGAATTTATAAATCTCTTCTCCAGGGGTGATTGTTAGATTGAATAGCGATGTGGGTCCCAATAGTATGACGAAAAAACGTGTTCTTTGAATTAACAGAACGCGAATTCAAAATTAATCAAGAAATTTATAACTTCCCCACCTTAAACTACCCATACCAGAACCGAGTGAGTCACGCTCAGCCTGAACACTATTTGGCTTGATGTCATCATAATATATTAATCCCAAGTTTTTACTAGAAAAAACCGGAATTGATTGAACTTTGTGCCTAGCCTTTAACAAATCTAGTAATTACATATTTATTCACAAAACTGTCTCCAATTAAATGTAGATACGTAAGAAGATTACGTTAGGCCTTCAATCTGTGCGATAACGACTGACAAATACAGAATATAATACACAGTAAAGACCTAGAAATTTCCTTCGCTAAACTACTAACGAAATTCTTCATCAGTATCTTAATCAGTTTTTTTTCTATTTGGAAAAAATGAGGGTCTCTTATATTTTGGTCTTCACTTTGGCAATCATCTTTAATTCTATTGGTGAATATAACACTTTAAAAAAGTATATTGATAAGCTTTCCGCAAAGAAAAGTTTTCCCTAATTAATAATTCCAACCGCGTAATTAAGGAAAATTGGCTTCATAAATTGTTTAATAATTTAAACAGGAATCACGCAAGCGCAGTTTGCTGTTAAGAGTAAATGATGTAGGTCATAGAAACTCTTACAATTCTATTTATAACTGAGTTTTTTAATATTTTTATCTAGGGCAGCATGATTTTTCTTTGTGTGAATTAATAATATTTTAGTAAACCTGTAACTGGCTAAAACTGAACATTTCTTAAACCAACCAACCAGCCATCTGCAGTTAAATAGTTCCACAAATGGCCACTGAATAACGCATAATGTGTTTCATTAATTTACTGTAGACACATATGTATTGCACTTCACCTCGGAACAAACTACTTTTTAATCTTGCACTATTCGAAATAACTAATCGCAGCTCAAACAGATGGGACCTACATTCATCGCATGGTTTCATCTGGACTAATATCAACAACAATATAATCTTGATACCTTGCACTTTTAGAAATTACGTCGCCAAGTGTTAGACTCGGCAGTCTTCGTACACTTATAATTAGCTGGCCTTTAAGAAATTTGACAGATGAATATAGCAAAAGACACGAATGTCCAGTGAGGGATCAGCATCATGACAAAAAAGAACTTTCACGTCATAGGACGTTCTCGCATCATTTCGGTAAAGGGTTTTCAGACCCTTACATTTCGGGGGGCTATACAGGCTCATAACATTTGGTGGTTTTGAATAAAATATCTTACATTACTCATATACTATGATTCTACCACTCACCCTGCAGACATTGGCCTCCGCGCGATAAAGAGATGCCTAACCCTACTTGTCATGTAATATCCTATTATACGAGGTCTGTAAAAAAATACGCGGACTATTTGAATTTCACGGCTCAACTTGGTTTCAGGAGAATCTGCTTGGTGTTGCTAAGTTTATACAGATCAGCTGTTTAAAACGCGGTATTCCAGTCGCAGATATCTTCATTTGTTGATGAGCTACACTGTTTTAAGTAAATAGTATTTTTTTTGTTTGTCGGATTGTAAAATGGACAGCCTTAAAGAGCAACGAATTGCTGTGAAATTTTGTGTGAAACTCAGGAAATCTGCAACTGAAACATTTGCCATGCTCAACACGACCTACGGTGATGTTGCCGTGAAGCGTACTGCATGTTTCAAGTGGCATGAACGTTTTAAGTGTGGCAGAGAGTTGATTGACGATGATGAGCATCCAGGGAGTCCTTTAACATCAACTGACGACCCACACGTTGACAAAATCAACACCCTGGTGTGTGAAAATCGACGCCTGACCATTAGAGAGCTTGCCGAAAAGTGTGGGATATCAGGTGGACCTTGTTACGAGATTTTGACCAAAAAATTGAAGATGCACCGCGTCACTGCGAAATTTGTGCCACGTCTGATGACCGACTCAGCAACCAGAACTCGTGAGTTTTTGGCCAAACACTCAATGACTGTTCTTCCCCACCCCCCATACTCACCTGACCTTGCTACTTGTGACTTTTTCTTGTTCCCAAAACTAAAAAAACCCCTCAAAGGAAGAAGATTTGAGACGATTTCGGAGATTAAGGCAAATGCGACGAAAGAGCTAAAAACCATCACAAAAGAAGCGTACCAGGACTTTTTCAACAAGTGAAAACACCGTTGGGATAAGTGTGTGCATTGGGGAGGAGAGTATTTTGAAGGAGACCCAGACGTGCAACTTCCAAATAAAGTACATTTTTTTATGACCTCAATCCGCGTATTTTTTTAAAAGACCTCGTACACTACATTTCACTACAAATATAATCCTCTTTTCCTGGTTTGCAGAGTTAGGTTTACATTTTGATTGTTTACCTAATGGCGAACCCATTCCTGGTGTTTCTCGCCGCAGACCCTCAAATTCTCCCGAGTGCTCTTCTCCTTCTAGCGAGCCACCTTTCCGTGCCAGGTCTAGGTCTCCGGTTAGTATCGATCAAGAATTTATGACGTTTCCGAGAAGGCTTCCTTCTGCTGATGGAAAAGGATGTGGAATAGAAAACCTTAAATATATTCGGCTTACTTCCCGTTGGAATCTGCACCGGATATACGAACTTCGGAGATACACTTTTCCTGCCGATGGATCAATAAAAATAATAATAGCCAAAAATAAGTATCGGCTAATTTTAGCCCAAGAACATATAGTTTTATCAACATCCGGTGGTGACGTCTTCGCAATATTAAAAAGTTATAATGTTTTAGTTGGAATGTATAAACGATTGGATGGCGATATGAAACGTGTGAAAATAAACATGGAAAGCAGAATAATAACCCAGTTAAACCCTGAAGAAATAACTGAAATTCCAGTGTCGGAACGCCGCAAAATCTCTAGTAATTATATAATAAATGATAAACATGTATAACTATAAAAATAATTGTATCTGATGCGAATTTGAACTAAAATTGTACATGCCACTGGTAATTAGACTATTACATCAATGTACTATGATTATCAAAGCTTCAACCTTTCGCTAATGCCGCAGAAATTCTTTTTCAGAAAATTATAAAAATGTTTGCTTCATTCCCGTATGAAAATACTTTAGGCAGGATATTATACTACAATCTTAAATAAATCGGGCTACTGCTATAAAGATTTCAGACATAATAAGAGATGGTGGTACTTATTTATGTATAATTATAGACTTGAGCAAGCAAAAATTAGTTTTCACGTTTAAAAACAGTTTTATTCACTGTTTGAAAATTGTGAGTGTTAATGTTCAATAACAATGTTTATACATGATATCGTCAAAAGTAAGTATTTTCAGTAACATTATTTGGAAGAAATGTACGAAATTTCATAATTTTTAAATAAGAATGTATATTGAAATGAGAGGTGCTAGTAATATCTACAGCCGGTATATGGGAGAATTCTAAAATACTATACTAAACGATCACGCCATCTGGTTGACTCTGCACGGCTCAGGATATGAGATTTCCCTTCAAATGTCTTCAATCATCCGTGTTTTTGTAGTAAAAAAGTCTTTGAGAAATTAACGTTATTGCTTTATTGATGAATCCCGTGAATCAGTGATTTTACTGTTATAATGCTTGGATCAATTAAAAAACGATATCTGTTAAGGTACAGCAAAGATATCACCTAATTATATCTAAGAATAAGGGGCGGTTCCTATTTAGAGAAACGTCAAAACATCCGCCAGTGTAATTTTGTGATAGTTAATTCTCTTTTGTTAAAAGAGCTTAGCTCGAGAGTTTGAGCGCACCTACGGCGCACGCCTGATGGCTCTCACACTCCACGCTCGATCCTTGCTTTTCTTCCGCATTCATGCGCAGACCTTTCAAAATCAAAGGTCAACGGATCGACAACTGTACATTTGTGATTGCGAACTCTCTTTTGTGAAAGCTCTTTCGACTTTAACGAACACATTCTCATCGCGTATCTCGTGCTCCGCACTTGGTTAGGCCAAACTGTCAACTTTTCTACGTTGTACACAACACTTTTATCTTAAATATAATATATTTTTATGTAACTCTGCCTGGGATTGCTTATTCATATATTGCAAAATAAAGAATGAAGATTAAATCATACTAATTTTTATTTTCTTGTTTTTATCATTTTTTTCAGTTTTAATATTATTTTTTACGATTACCGAGAAATTACTGCGCATCTGCATTATTTCTAATGCAGGAATCTATGTAGATCCATATACAGGAACCTGTATAGGATCCTATTTTCTCTTTCGTCTTTTCTGTCATTTTTTCAAAAATGTATTTTTTAATTTTTAATCTTATGTTTTACGATTGAAAAATCAAATTTTTAATTTTTAACTTTTCGAACAAATTAAAAAAGTTGTTATAATCTTGTAGAGTTTTCAAAAATCAGCGTTTTCCTTTTCTTGACCTTTTTCATATCACTCGGTGTTTGGCTTAAAATGTTCATTTTAGTTTTTTTTTTTGGATTTTGAAAATGCTCTAACTCTAAAAACTTTATTTTGATAGAAAAAAGTTATCAAAATAAATTGTTTGAGTTTTTGAGTGCTATGACTAACCGCACATCGAATTTTGAAATCTTGAAAAAAAGTGTCTTCAAACATTTTGAAAATGCCCTATTTTTTCTTAAATTTTGATCCAAAATAGCTGATTTACAACAGTAAAGCGCATAATCTACCATTTTTTGTGTGAAGTATCATAGCCAATAGTTATCGAGAATACATTCTCAGTTCATTCCCTACAAACTTAGGCTTTAGTTAAACAATGAACAACCTGTATATTTGTTTACAAAAATCATTTAAAAATTTTAAAATAGCATCCCCTTCAAATTAATCGTGATGGAAGTGTATCTAGTTATTTTACTGAATTTCATAGATTAAAAAAAATGTTAATAAAATTTTGAAAAGAGACAACATAGCCTCTATTACTATATATTTGTGGCAACTTTTTTATTATTTTTATTTGCGATGAGCCTGTTAACTTTGAAACCAATTATCTGTGGTGAAAATTAACAATATTTTTATTTCAATGTGATACTCGAAAATCTTGAGATACGATTTTTTAAAGTTTGGTGTTCGAGAAAAAATTTTTTTTTCAAAAACTTACTGTAAAAGAAATTTTGAATAGAAAAAATTATTCTTGTACTGAAAATACGCATTCACCCACAAGCGTTGCAAGATGTTATGACCTATCTTTTTTTCATAATAATATGGTGCATTTTTATCAACAATTTTATTTATTGTGAACGTGGAATATTTTATTTTGTTTTCTTCACCTTAACATTTTTGTTCAAGATTCTCAAATATACAGGAAAAATTTGAGAATGGATAAATGAAAACTCCAAGTGTTACGAATTTTCATATTCTGTTGCGCACGTTGCAGCAAGCAACACTTGGAGTTTTCATTTCTCTATTCTCGAACTTTTTCTGCATATTTTAATATCATTAATAAAAATTTTAAGGTAAAAAAAAACGGAAAAAGTTTTCAAGTTCAAAATAAATACAATCTTTTGTAAAAATTCACTATATTGTTATGAAAAACAACAGGAGGTATGTTATAGTATTGTGTAAAGCTTGTAGGTGAATGCGTATTTTCAGTACAGGAATAATTTTTTCTACTCAAAACATCTTTTACAGTAAGCGATTTAAAAAAATGATTTTTCCCGATTCCCAAACTTTGAAATATCATATCCCGAGATGTTCGAGTATCACATTAAAATAAAAAATGCGTTTCGATTATTATTTTCGAACACCAAACGCAAAAAAAATTGTTGATAGAAAAAAAACGAATTCTTGGAACTTTTTCTTCTTGGAGAATTAAGTGTACAGCGATCTAATAAGTCTCAATAAAAATGTTATTTTTTAGCATTTCAAATTGCGCGCGAACAGTTGGTGAGCGCCGCCGCATCACGATGTATGAAGTTAAAAAAAATTCTTCATTTTCAGTATAAAATATGCTAAATAAAGTATTAAGGTTCAATAAGTTCCAGGGGTGATATTGCTCAAGGCTTTACTAAAATGATATCAAGTTCAAAAATGAGCCTTTATAAAAGTGATTGATAAATTTGAGAACAATATTGCTATTGTCAGCTTAAACCCTTTTAAACTAATTGATATTGTCTGGTGACCATATCGTTGCCATGCAGCAATATTATGCGAATTTATTTTCAAATAAACTTGACTCTTATATCTGAAACATTTTACTTCCTCTTTATATAACTAACAGGTTATAGGCCCAGATTCGCTGACCAAAAATTCTTTGTCTATGTGTGAGTGTAGAGTGCATATTATGGATTTAGTGAACAGTTAATGTTTGAAGTGTGAGTTTCAGTTTTTCTATCGTGAACTGACAGTAATCGGAATAAAGAAAAAATGTGCCTCATATTCCATGAGAAAATTTTTTATAAGGTACAGTCGCGATATAAAAATGGCGACTTTGTTCATTACAAAAAATCATTATTCATTTTTAAAGTTTTGTAAGATGATGATCGTTTCACAAAACTTGCGCCTCATCAACCTTTACTTGAAGAACGAGATACGCAATTAGTTTTACATTTGCAATGTCGATAAGCCGATTGATTTAAGCTGCCACATTGTGAGGAAAAAAAGTATCTAGCGTACAAATCAATTCTTAGCATCCACTTCATACTTTACAATAAATGCGTAACTTAATCTTCGTATTAATGCAAACTTGTAAAAAATAGTTAGGGATCCAAAAAAGTTGAACTTTTTTTTAACTTTTCAGAAGATCCATTTTTTATGATTTTCAGATTTATTAATAAAGCGGGGGAAGATTAATTCACGAATTAATTTTACACTTCGTAAAGGAATTAATAAAGAATAGTAATTGATTAAGATTGGCATTTTTTAGCTTATTCATTTTTAAACAAACAATTCATAAACAAATTCACTGTTTAAATTTTTTAAACGAATATGCTCATCTCTTCGAGAATCGTTTTCTTTTTTTTTTAATTCAACTATCAAACATTTTTTAAAGTTAAACTAACACCACTCTGACCTAATTTGAGGATAATTTGTAAATGACAGTTGCAAATATTTATTTCTAAAGTTTACCTCTTTTCCAAAATTAATTAAAATAACAATGTTCTCCGCAGTTTTATACATTTTCGTAAAAATGCACATTTCTGCGCTCAAGATAACTTTATTAGATAGTTGAATTAAAATTTTTTGCATGACTGTTATGATACGATACTTAAATTAAGAAATAGATATGACATTAAATCCTCCATGTAATTAACGTTTGAAAATATAATATAGCAAAATATGGTGTCAGGAGTCAACGACAACTTCCAGACAGTTATTTTTTTAATGAAATGTTTAAAAGTAATGGAAAATTATGACCTTTCGAAACCATACCGGTTTCCTTATCATATTAAATATTAATCTAAAAAATACATCGTTCCGTACATTGATAAAGTCTAATGTATCAAATTAAAAACAATAAAAATGATTGAATAAGCTAACACTATAATTACATTATGCTATATGCGAAACGAGATACTGGTGTTCAATAACTCTTAGAGATAGTATTGCTTAATAATCTACTGAAGGCTCATTTTATTTCTAAAAAGTTGCAGGAAGCTTTTATTTACAAAATTTTATCTAAGAAAAATATTTTGAAGAATATCTTTAAGGAATTAAAGTAGCCATACGACATGAAGACTAAATACCCCGGTAAAAATATTCCTATAGTTTATATATAGTGAAACAAAACCAACGGTTGATCATAGGATCAAAAGACGAATTCATCAACTCGCCATAAAGATAGGCTGGGAAAGACAGTACGTGTCCCGCATTTAGTCTAGAGCGTAGAGAGAGGTTGATCAGAGAAAATGAACAATTTCTCTCTAATTCATGTCGAATCTTCGAAGACCTCTTCAGTTACTGTCGACCACCCGCCCAAACCAGATGAGGTCGATGTATTTTGGAGAGAAGTCTACGAAGTAAGCATGCACTGGATGAAGGCTCAGAGAACATAAATAGCTTCAAGAAGCTTTATGATGCCTTCATAACACATGATGAAGAATGTCCACTCATCACCACGGAGGAAGTAAAAAAAGTATTCAGAAGGATGAAGAACTATTCCGCTCCGGGACCAGATGGTATCCAGACCTTCTGATTGGAGAAGTTTCCTTCAACCCATAAGCATTTGGACCGTATTTTCACCTCATGTTGAAAGTCGAAAGAGCTAATTCCGGAGTGTCTGGAGGAAGGGTGCACAATACTCCTGCCGAAAATAGGCACCTTAGCCGACCCGAAAAATTACAGACCAACAACTTGTCTGAACACACTGTATAAGATGTTCACAGCTACCCTAAATCATAGGAGTGTTCGGACAATTGATTATATGTGGCAAGAAATGTATGAACAACGAGGCTCAAATAAAGGCGTAATAGGATATCGGGAGAACCTGCTCATAGACATATGTGTCTGCAAAAATGCAGCATCCTACCAGCGCGATTTATGGATGGCCTGGATTGATTACCGGAAAGCTTTCGATTCGGCCTCCCATAGATTTTTCATCTGACTTTTGGAAAGCTTAAAAGTTCATCCGCAAATCATGAGGTGCATAGAGAGATTGATACCGCTTTGGAAAACAAGATTTGCTATCTCATCTGGAAAAAATAGTGTGACAACTAACAAGGTCACCTTCTATAGAGGTGTCTTTCAGAGCTACATCATGAGCCCACTCTTCTTTTCCCTCACATTATTGCCACTATCTCAAGTACTTCGCCATTCGGATAGGTACTTTTGCGGTAAACCTGCAGATCGAAATTACAAGGTCACTCATGTGTTTGACATGGGCGATCTTAAGATCTATGCTATGAACAAATAGCAACTACGTCTAGCTCTAGGGATTGTCGAATGATATACTAAGGAAATAGGAGTGGAATTTGTGTTAGATAAATGCGCCAAGGTTTATTTGAAGCGAGGAAAACTTAATGCCGTCCCTGAAGACCCTGAGCTCGTCGATAGAAGCGCTATACGGCCCCGTTGCGCTGAACAGACTTATACATACCTGAGCGTGCCACAGAAATTACTGAAGTTGGCCAAATACATTTACTGAATGAAAAGTTTTCATTATTTTTAGATTAAATATTTTAATGATTCGTGGCCCACAAGTAAAATATTTTAAAGAATAATCATAATATAAATTACAGAATTTGTGACTATAAGCATTTCTTGAAAATGAACATTTGGCGAGCTTGTCTTCATAATGTACTCTAAATGAATTTCTCACAATGCGACACATTTTTAACAAAATCGCCTTATGGTCCCTAATTCCACTGTGCTTTCAAGCACTTCTGTGCATTTATCTATTTCTAACCCCATGTGGATATCATTGGAAATTTTCTTCAAGACATCGATCACTTGGCGCAGTTTCTGGTTTAAACTAGCGTTTAGCTTCGAGTTATCCATTTAAAGAAGATACGTCAGTTGATAACCATCCTCGTTATCATGTATTCTCAACCCATGAGACATGGTCTTCAGTATTTTTCCCAATGCATTCAACGCTTAAGAGAAAGGATTCACATATTAAACAAAAGCCTAGAAATTCATTAATGCGTGGTCAAAATTTATGAAATTTTTACGACTTCAAGTATTCAGTCATGCGGTATTGGAAGAAACGCTTGCTTGCAGTGAACTTATGCTATGTGCAAGTTTCTTTGACTTTTAGGAGCTTGAGTTATGGCAACAGCGTCCATGGTAACTAGATCTTCACTGTCTCGCGTGTTTTTAAAATATCATCCTTTTCCTTCTGCAATGCTGTCAGTCTGGCCGAAGTAACAATATACCTTATTTTCAATGAAAGCTCTAAGAGATCTATAAATTGTTGAAAGACAGGCTTTCCGAGGAAATTCAGATGGCTTTTGAGCGTCTTGTTTTTTAGGTAACATATACGTGATACTTTAAAGCATATCGTCTGCCATCATATTTAAGTGTTCCATTTTTGTGTAACACAAATTGTCACAGCCGCATGGACATTTGTTAGGAACTTAAAACAGAAGTTGTGCTGTATTTTGGGACCAAGACTTTTTAGTTACTTGTTCTTTTTCAAAACTGCTGTAACATCTAAATCGGAGATTTTTGTCAGCTTCATTTCGGCGTTATTGCTAGCTCTTGTCTTCTTGAGCTGAAACCAAGCAGCATGTAAATTGCTTCTGTTCAGTTTTCCACAAACAACCGACTAATAATTAGTCATGCCTTCTAATTAAGGGACTTCGGTGCCTTGCTGGTTATTTTGCTCGACACTCAGTTTACGATAGAACCTTCTTTCAGCTGCCTGAACGGTTTGATTTTGTTTGCTTCTATCACTTTTGTTTTTGTACCAACGAAGTATAGTAGTAAAAAGATTAAGTTCTGCCATTGGATGTTTATAATCTTATCCAATACTGCTTGTTTTAATGTCTCGATTCAACAAGGGTAGATGATTTGAGTAACATAGTTTTTCAGCTTTTTGGATGTCTTTTTTGATACAAACGCTGCATTTTTATTCCTATTGCTGCAGTCCCAAAGTTCTTTCCGTTGTCACAGTTGCATAATATACAAGAGTTTGCAATCGTAACGCAATTTGTGTTGCGTTCAAATCCCTTTATATTGGGTTTGCATATCTGCAATATTGTACAGCAAGAATAAAAGTACTTGAAAGATGATGTAGTCTTTCTGGAATTTCGCTGTTCACATAATTATAATCGTTATCAATGTCCGGGTGTTTTTCCAGTGAATATGGTATTTGACGTACATTAAACCTAGCACCTATGCCTACAAATTTACACAAATCTTCATTTTCTATATCTTCCTTCTTTTCTTGTGAAAAAAATGAAGGCGCTTAACATTTTCGTTTATAAGGTTTTAAATTTTTTTCCCGTTTTTACGGATTTTATTCGCCCTTATGGTCATTAAACCTCGGCTTCTGCCTCTGGTTGTGTAAGGTCATTCATCTCTGGAGGATGTGTACGTGCTTGATCATCAACAGGGGAAAGGAAGAACATCAGTCATCACTGATTGACCGGTAAAGTGGCTTCCTTTCACTAATGTTTATTGCCGTCGTGTTTCCACGCCAAATCAAGTCGTTGTTGAATCTCGCTTGCTCGGTCTTCTCAGATGCATTTAGATGTTTCATCATAAAACCTTAATTTTTAATAGGTGTGGTTTTACTGAAGAGTAAACAGCATAGTTTTTGTAACATTAGAGATGTCGGCGTACGTTCGAGCAGAGCAGCATTTGTGCAAGGTTTTACTTTTGTTTCTTAATACGAAGAAAAGTATCACTGGTAATAAGAAGTGGATTCATCATGATAACTCTAAGCATAGTTAATCCTGTGTTAATCACGGCCACCACTACCATCAACACCAAAAACGAATATCCGTGGATCAAAACTCATGCTCTGTATTTGGTGGGATCAGCAGGTTATGGTGTAATATGTGCTCGTCAAACCCAAATAAGCCATCACGAACGACCTTTAGCAAACAAAAAATGCGATTGAGCTGAACATTGAAGGAGAAGCGACTGCAAGTATTCTTCTGTATGACAGCACTCGCCCCTACGTTGCAAAACCTGCCGAAACATCCTTGGAAATGAGCTTCTTCGGAGCGCCTCTGGAGCCGCCGCTGGGAACCACAGTATGCAGAACGGTGGTGATGGTCAGCTACAATTGATCATTCAAAGTATTGTTCTTCGCTAGCCACTACTTTCTTCCATCTTTCTAGAAACATACAAATACCAAGTCAGAAAAACGACCCACCTTTTGTAGCTATCCACGAATCGACTTATGTCTTGTCATCTTCACAAGAAGTCAATCGTTGCTCACAAGGAAGGCACTCCACGTATCCCTTGCCGATTTGATTCTCCCTGCTATATATTGATGCACGCGAAAAAAAGAGTTACAAGCATTTTTTTATCTGCGGAAGAACACTTCGCGGGGGTGAAACAGTCCCTCAAAGATAGGGGTTTCAAGTCTTGATTGTATAGTTTTGTGTATAAAAACCAGATTGATTTTATTCAAACCTACTGGAAAAGTTTCCTCGTAATGAAAGATGAATAACTTGATTTTTTCAGAAATAAAAAATGAATTTAAGAGGGTAAAATACCCCTAAATATATTTAGAGTTTTTCTGAAAATTTTTAAATGCACAGAAAAGAAATTGAAAAAAAAATATTTTGCACTTGAGACAAAAATAAAGTTATTGTGTTCCGCGAAAAAATGTTTAAAAAAATTCATTGGTGTGGCCAGCCCTAAATCCTTATATTTTGTGTCTATGATAACAAATACTTTCCCAAATAAAGACAATTAGGAAGATAGTCTTATTGCGGAGGAAGTAAAATAGATTATATCCTAAATAAATAAAAAAATCCGCAGAGGTGAAACACCCCTACGTGTTTGGAAATACTTTAAAATTTGGTAAATTAATAGGACAAAAATATTTGCAAAAACATATTTTGCACTCAAGACAATAATAAAGGAGACGTATTTCTCCAAAAAAATTTGTTAAATTAATAGGGGTTACTACCCGTAAATACTTGTTGTTTGGTTTCCATGATAATATATACTTTCTACACACAGACAATTGGAAAAAGTTTTATACCGCAGGAAGTAGAATAAATTCCATCCAACATAAATGAAAAAATTACGTGGAGGTTAACTACACCCTAATTATACCTAGAATTTGAAAAATATGTCTAAATTCGAGCCAAAAAATCCAAAGAAAATACGTGATACACACAAAAGAGAAGATGAAGGTATTTATGTATTTCTAGTAAAAAGAGAGCTTGGAGGAGGGTAACTACCCCTAAATGGTTTAACTTTATTAACCTTCATAATTAAATCTTGTGCGCATTATTCTTAAAGTTGGCTGAATTTTAAGGTATACGATTTGCTAGAAATGAATAACCTTTTTTCGCAAGATAAAATTTATCACACAATATCAAATAATAAAATAGCTGACAACGAATATTAAATCTTTTATGTCGTTCGTGTTGGAGTAATTTTAAAATTTAAAATTTTATCAAATTATATATTATCATCTTTACTTAATATTTTTACAGACTGTACTCATTTTTTGCTGTCAGTTATTCTATTATTGTACATTTTGTGATAAATTTCATCTTATAACAAAACAATATATCGCTGTAATTCGGTATTCGGGGTGTAAGAAATTAGTATGTTCCAAATAATTTTTTGACGAACATTATTATCGTTCAAAGTTCGATGTGTGCTTCGCACAGTTTCTTCGGAATGTTTAGCTCGATTTTAGACATATTTTGGAATTTTATACATAATTAAGGGGTCGTTTACCCCCGCTTAATTTTTTTATTAATGTTGGATAGACTCTTTTTTACTTCCTTGTTATATAACTATCTTCTTAAATGTCTTTGTGCATGGAAAGTATATATTATCATAAACACAAAATAGAAAGAATTAAGAGAGGGCTACCCCCTTTAAATGAAAAAACTTTTTCGTCAAAACCCGACTTTAGCTTTGTCTTAAGGGCAAAATATTTCCCTATTCTTGAGGGGCTGTTTTATTCTCTTAAGCTGTTTTTCCGCAGATAAAAAAATACGTCTCGCTTAGTTTTTCGCGTACAACAACATATATCAGGGAGAATTTGCTCCTTATGAAGATGCCAAAAATTAAGTCGATTCGTGGATACTTCCAAAAGATGGGTCGTTTTCCGAGGTGGTATTTGTATGTTGCCAGAAAGATAAGAGAAAGTAGTGGCTAGCGATAAACAATACTTTGATGGCCCCAGGGGCGCTCTGACGATCCTCGAGAATCGACATGTGTTGCACAATGTTTAAAATACTCTCCATGATTATTAAAGGGGTTTGTTGTCCTTCTTAGTTTAATTACTACTTAGTTTAATTACTACATTATTATATTACTATAGTATTATATTATAATTTTTTTTAAATCGTTTTCTCGGGCGAATCCAGTTTTTCATCATATCCACGAACTAAGTCCAGTGACTGATGAGATGAGGATGTTGTAAATTAATTTAATACGGTGTTTGAAATCTCTTTCGGTGATGTCGTAGGTACAAAATTACGAGCAAGGAGGAGTTTGGTGCAGGTCTTTTACCGCTGTTATGACCTGGTACTGCGCTACTAGACAAGTTAGTGACGTAGTAAGTGATCAGTATATTGTTTGATGTCAATCGTTGTTTCAGAACTTTATATTCTGCTTGCGCATTCGTCAAAATTCACGAGTAAATACAGGGGATAGCCGAAGTATATAGATACGATAATCACACTGGAGAGCCCTAAAGGGATCCAAAATTCAACATCTAGAGTTCGTTGATGGGGTTCCAACATTCATCCGGAAGAACCCATTTATAAAGATTATTATAGCTTACAAACGCTAGTTCCAATAGCAACGACTAAGACAAACCATTTAAAACGTTGACTCATTTGTATTAAACGGAGAAAAACAAACACAACTTTATATATCTTTGCAGCAATATCACCTGCTGAATTAGATGTATAGCGAATTTCGAGCACCCAGCTCTTCTAAGATTTTTGAGCATCTCGTATTAACGTACACTGTAGAGGACATCATGACCGAGTGGATGATAACCTCCTTCACCTTTTACACGTTCACGATCTCCTACTTCAGATGCGAGTATTTCTAGACCTTTTCAGTATATCGGATCCTTATGTTTTTGCTGAGGGGAACGCTTATGTCTATGATTCCCACGTGTTGAGCACATTTATCCAGCTACAGGACATCTGGAGATCACCTGGACTATCATAATTTCTGCGCGTGTATTCTTACGAGGTAAGCATTGTATAGCCAGCAATGATGTGCTCGATGCTCTGATTGGAATTTTCACAAAGACAACATCAGTCAATAACTGCTGCCAAACTGAAGATATGTTTTTGGTAATCTCTATTGATTACTCTAACCTGGATAATAATAACAAATCCTCCGGTGTGCGGAAAGAGTTCTCGGTGCCTTAACTTAGCAGCTAGCTGATCAGCACTGAGGTGTCCGATGTTCACGAAGTCAACAGATGCAAGCTGTAAGAAGGTTTGCAAGATAACCCTACCGATGTAGTCTTATATTGAGATTTCAGTCCTGGTTTTAAAATATTCGCGCAATTGCGCAATTTAAAGTTCACACAATCAAATGTAGCATTCTGCATTTGCCCAAGTACAGAGACATCCTGATGTCATAGGAGAAATGCAGCAAGATGATAAGTAGGCCGTTCAGTTTAGACTCTGAACTTGCATAAATTATAAAAATATTATTATCATTGAAAATATTTAGGCAATATTAGCAAATTCAGGTGTTGTCACAACATTCTATTGTAAAAGGTGCATGACTCCTTACATATATACTTCTATTTTAATTCTTTATTTAATGCTAGTAAGAGTATATTGTATAGTGGCGTCACTTCATTCGAATTTCTTTTAAGTGTTCGTTGTATTAAATTAATTTAAAACATCTTACTCTTATCAGGCACTTGACTTTGTCCCTGACTGATGATGACAAGCCAGGTTCACCTCAGAACAAGAAAAAAAAACAGAAAATAATAAGGTGACACTAATTCAACTGTCAACATAAATTCTCTTAACTACTCGAGGTAAAATAATTACATAAGTGCAAGTGTTTCACTTCTATTTATTTATAAGGGTATACTCATTAAAATTAGTCATCTCACTAATCTCCACAGAATAATTTATACACGCGATCTATACTCGGAAAGAAGAAAACAAAAAATATCTCAAAACAGTATAGGCACACGAAGCATCTGATAATTCATTAGTTACACTACTCTTAAAATTCTGCGCTAGTAAGTTTTTATATATTTAAATAAAAATGAAGATCCTTTGTTTTCTTATCTCAACCTTAGACATTATTCTTAACTCTATTCGTACGTAAGGAATAAATTAATATAATTTTGTATGAATTAATCTCTTGTAAATATTAAACTCTGATTTCAAAATTTATTAAGATATTCAAGTATAAAAGTAGTGTTAATTAATTGCGTTTTTGTTGTAACAGTTTAAAATTAATAACCATTTCTTGAACTAGAAGGTATTTTACGATGTTTTACTTGTATTTCTTTTGCGATCATATTTTCTGACTTTTTTTCCTTTTTAATTATACTGTTTCATAAGATATTTCTGTAGAATGATACAGAAATCAGAAATTTGTTATTTAACAATAAAGTTACAACTATTTTATGCAAAACTTGACCGTTACACCATTCCTTCTAAGATTATCCGATTTATTAAAAAGGTCATTAATCAATGTAATAAGTACCTAAAAAAAATTTCCGGGGCATAAAGTAAAAGAAAAAATGATTAATGATGTTATAAGCAAATCAATAAACGAAAGTCTTTTTTCGTGATTCGCAATGATTTTCTAACTTTAACCTATAGCTTTTTTATAAGGTATCATTGACAATTTTTTGATAAAAAGTCTTGATTTTTTTGCGAAATAAACTTAAATTCTTCGCCAAAGACTATACTGCCCAAACAAGTGCAAATTTTGACGACTTTTTTTATTGATAGGCTGAATTTTTATTTCCGAATCAATCGAAATGTTCGCAAAAAAATCAATAAAATTAATTTAGAAAATAGTCAAAATGTGCATTTGTTCATTAAAATTGATGAAATAATTATCAGCTTCTGTCAATATTAAAAATATTATAGCAAAGGGCCTTTTGCAATACATTTCGCATTGATTCCAAAAAAAAATCAAATCTATTCCTGAAAATTATTTTTAAATGTACATTTGTTTGTAAAATTGTTCAAGCTATTTTTCACTTATTGTTAGTGCACATCAGTATCTGTTATACTTTATCCAAAACCTATTCATTAACATTAAATAATCATTGCGAATCACGAAAAAGAAACTTTTGTTAACTAATTTCTTTATACATTATTAACTATTTTTGTTGTTACTCTAAACCACTAAAAATTATTTTTAGTTAGTCATTACATTTATTTATGACCTTTTTTACATGAATTTGAAAGTGTTAGAATAAATGGTATCACGGAAAAGTTTATTAATAAAAAGTTGTAACTTTGTTGTTAAATAACAAATTTCTGTTGAGTTAGCCTAAGATAACTGCAGGTGCTTCTTATATCTAGAAGCCTTACCGTCATTTCTAAGAAAAAACTTTAAAATCCGTTAAGAATTGCCCTTTAGATCGACTTTTGTCAAAAATTATACTTTTTTCTTACTGTGCGCGGGGCTACTCACTGAGAATTCTGTAAATCATAAAACTGCTGGCAGTGTCGAGATATTCCAGCACTTTTCACGAACGGGACTCCCAGGAGAAATCAGACTCGGCTAAGCTCGGCGGCGTTCGGGTTGATTCGAATGCCTAGTCGACTAACTGTGGTAGTGCGTGCATTATATGTGTGTGAATGCTTCGTGGTGTGAATCCTTCATGCTTGAAATAGTTTTCCAAGATTTCTAACAGTTTAAAGAGTTCCTGATAATCTCGTAGCAAGGTCGTACTAATAATAATTACGCTCTTACAGATATAAGTCAATTTAAGGAAAATCAGTATAAAACTATAAGGATGTTCTAATAATGCCTTTCCTATATATTTTCTGATATTATAGGAAATTCATTTTAGAAGATCATTATATAGAAAACTATAATAGAATAATCAGTGTCAAAATAAATTATTCAAAATATTAAAGAAATGAATTTAAATTGAATTGCAATTTTGAATATCGTTTCGAATCTATTGAAATGCTATTACATTTTTGAAGGAATCTTGAAATCCACTATAGTCCTGTCAATCTGTAAAAATGCACAGAAATCTTTTGAAATTGTTCAAATCACCTATAATCTGTAAAATTAGCTAAATGATACTTCCCAATAATTTAACTATCCTTGATAACAATTGTTTAATCGCCAAGGGAGCCTTGAAAATTATTATTTGGCATTTTAACAATGCGAAAGATAAAAATTGTCGACAAAAAGATTTGAATCAGCAGCAGCGTTGTCGCTAGATAGACCCATTACCGCTGACTGAAAGCAGCGGCGGCGGCTTAAAGCAGCCGCGCATGCCTCGTTAGAGGTTCGGCAACCTTGGCGAGCGTGATTTTTAAACTCTTGTAATTGTTAAACAAGGACCAACTCACAAAGAAGCCGGTACAAGTCTCCAATTATTTTTGACGTACTGTTCTATTTTCCAACATTTTCTACGAAACCCCTTGATTGCAATCAGTAAGAAGATGCTAATGTGGCTTCTTAATTCCTTTTTACTGATTCAATTATGAAGTTGTGAACCTTCTTGAGATTTCTTGGAAATTTGCCAATACGTTTCAAAATATCTTTAAAGACATTAAAATGTAATCAATCTGTTAATATCCAGAGAAATACATTTCGATCATGTGAAACCTTCTAAATTTGTTCGAAATATTAAAAATAGTTAGAAATCAATTGAATTATTATTAAATTATTTGAAAATCAAACAAATACTTGGAGTATTTTATTTTTTATTATCTAATTTTTTATTTTTTACTTGGAGTGATTAAAAAAAACACTCTTATAACCAGTGGAATTACCGACGTACTTAAAATGTGTAATCCTCTTTTTCTTTTTGCAGAATTAAGTTTACTGCTACCTGCCGAGCCTTCTCTTCGTATTAGGTCGAGGTCTCCTTATCCTAAGCATCATTCCCTGCGAGACCTCTTGCTCCTGCCGACACCACTCTTCATCTCAGGAGCCAATCGCCATCGGACAGGTCTCCTGTCAGTTATATGGCTCTTCCTATAAGACTTCCTTCTCAGAATGGAAAAGGATATGGAATAGAATACCTTGAACAGATTCGGTTCATTTGCCTTTGGAATCCGCACCGGATATACGAGCTTCGAAGATACACTTTTCCTGATAATAAATCAATTAGAATAAGCAAAGGAAGGAATATGTATGGGCCTATCGCTAATCCAGAGCAAATTGTATGATCAACATCCAGTGGTGATGTTTTTGCAATTTTGAAAAGTTATAAAGTTCTTATTGTGATATACAAGCAAATGAATAAAAATATGAAACATTTAAAAATAAACATGGAAAGCGGCAGGATTACCCAATTAACCTCAGAAGAAATGAATGGTACGAGGGTAGTTCAATAAGTCCTTAGAATGACCAACAGATGGCGCGCGAATCGCTCCAAATCATCTGTTTTCAGTCAGCACCACTCCCGACTAGATATATGGTGCAGTCACAGTCCACATCTTCTGAGTTTACGTGTTTTTATAACCAATTGAAAAAAAAATTGTTCGTTAAGAAAAATTGAAAAAAACGAGTTCAGAGCGGTAATCAAACATTTTCATTTAAAGGATTTAACTCCATATGAGATAAAAAATGAATTGGACTCAGTTCATGGCACATCTGCTCCTGCCTTAGCAACAGTTTATAACTGGGTAAATGAATTTAAGCGTGGTCGTACATCAATAAGTGACGAACCACGTTCAGGAAGGCCCGTAGAAGCAAGTACTCCCGAAATCATCAATAAAATCCACGATATGGTGATGAAGGATAGAAGATTAAAAGTGCGTGAGTTAGCTAAGGCCACAAGTATATCTATAGGTGCAGTTGTTTCAATTCTGCATGAAAAATTAGGCATGAAAAAGCTATCGGCAAGATGGGTGCCGCGTTTGCTCTCAGCTGAGAATAGCCCCCAGTGACTTTTTCTTATTTCCAAACTTGAAAAAATGGCTCGGTGGACAGAGATTTCCAGACAACGAAGACGTCTCCCTCATAGTCTGCGAGATTATTAACGATGAATTATAACCTTACAAGGAAATCAATAACAAAAATATTTAATTGTTAATGTTCAGCTCATTAAAATCCAGAGTTTTGCTATAAAATATGAGAGAAATTACTGTTTCATTATGATTAGCTGTAAATCCATTCTGTCGTATTTTATTATTTTTATAATTAGCTCGACCTTATGGATATTAGAAAAAAATTGACTCATGTTTTTTGAAAATAATTTAAACAGTTGACGATTATCATGAATTTCCATTGAAATTTCGATTGAAAATGGAACTATGTTTTTGAAAATTCATTTCTTTTTTGTAGATTTATCGATTTAATTCAAAATTCAACCAAATTCATCCTATGTCATTTTTGAATGATCAAACCATCATAGTTGCAACGAATAATTAGGTTTTAGACATCATATCCCTTAGTTTCATATTTTTCGTTGGATTTGAAAAATAATTAAAATGTGTTACAGCTGTCAATACAAAATTATAATTTCAAAGGAATTTTCTCTACCGCTTTAGATTCATTACAATGCTACTCTAATAATTTAGCAACTAAGCTCCTGACAGAAGTGATAAATAATATCTTTTCTCTTTCTATGCATTTCAAGAATTTCTATGAATTTTGTTCCCGTGTGCGAAAAAAGATGACCTGCAAACACCCACTGCCTGCGCGAATAGTAAATCTATAGATTCAATTAGGATTTTTACGGAAATATATAACGTATGAAATCTTATCGAGATGAAATTTATCTAGAAAAATTGTGCATTTCTCAAAATAACATATCAGATTTTTCTTAAAAATCAATAATTACACTTTTAAATTAAAAGCATGAAAATGGTTGATGTGGTTTCTGAATTCGTTGATATCAATATAATTGTACTACACGTTGATTGTTTGCCATGTACGTACTTACGTTTTTAAATAATTGAGTAGTATTCGTCTATAAAAAAATTCAGTTCAGTTGAAAATTGTGAGCTAAAGGCCTTTTTAAATAATCTCTTAAACTGAACCAGTGCTTTTCGTTCTTTGACGTAAACCTTCAGTGGCCTTGTACTCGTATTCGTTTTAGAATAACCAAACTTTAAGTTGATTTAGGAAAATTTGTAGAATAATTAATAATTCATTCAAAGGGGGAGGGTCGGTAAGGCCGGTTTTTGGCCTAATTTATTTTTGACCTGACGCGATAAAGGTCAACGGACACCAAGTTCGTAATTAGCGACCCCAAAAACCTATAACATATTTTTTTAAATGTTTTTACCGTTTTTCTCGTTTTGACCTTCAAATGACCTTCAAATGACCTTGAATCTGAAGCGATAGAGTTCAACGGATGCCAGATTCGTAATCAGCGACTCCAAAAACCTATAACGTCTTTTTTTGGATTTTTTACCGTTTTCTCTCGATTTGACCTTCCAATGACCTTGAACCTGACGCGATATTCCACTCAGGAAATACACAGCGCATATACGAGCTTCGAAGATACACTTTTTCCTTTTGATATGTCAATTAAAATCAGAACAGCAAGGAATAAGTATGCCACTATTCCAGTCCAGGAAAAAATTGTCTTATCAACACCAGGTGGTGATGTCATTGCAATATTGAAAAGTTATAATATTTTTTTGGGAATATATAAGCGATATGTTTACAACTTGAAGCGTGTGAAAATAAATATGGAAACCGGAACGATCACCGAGTTGAACTCAGAAGAAATCAATGAAGCTCCAGTGAGTGATCGCCGCTACATAACGATGCATTACATAATACGACGTGAAAATCTAAACCTATAGAATATATTGTTTGTGATCTGCAAACGGACTGAAATCTTACATTTAAGTGGTAATAATAGTATAAAGTCAAGGTATTAGAGTTCACGAAGCTTTCTTCTCTCGTCAATGGTGAAGCCATTATTTTTCAGAACCAGATAAAAAAGTTTAGTTTCATTCCCATGTGAAAATATTTTAGGTGGCTTGTATTATTTTAGTGTGCTCGAAAATAGTATATTACGTGAGACGTATTTTAAAAAAAATTCATGAGCTTCTCAGATTTTTCAACTATACTTCAATTCGTATCATGACCTAGAGAAGTTATTAAAAAATTCTGAATTTACAGAATAGAATATGCAAAACACAAAGTTCCAGAAGTCGTGGTGCTTCAGAATTTGCTAAATTTATCTTAAGTTCAAAAATAAAAATTATTGAAACTTATTTGTAAAATAGAAGGAAATATTGCTATTTTTATCTTAACTTATTCTAGAAAAAATGGAAAATAAGATTTGAAATAAATATTTCATGTTAAAATTGTTTATTTAGTTTTAGTTATTTAGGGTAGCATTATTAAACGAATAAAAAAAGATATTGTGAAAGAAAAATATAGGAATAGTGAATCCAAGGCGGGATTGGAAATGTAAAAAGATAGAAAGAAAGTACAATAAGTGGAAAAAAGTAACTGCAAAAATAGGGGAGTACGTGGAAATGACAAAGGCGTTTAGGTTCATGTCTAAGAAGAAAGAGCAGGAAATGTGGAGAAAGATCTGGAAGAGAAGTCGAGAAGTTTTAAGACAGCAGCGGAAGTGGGGAAGATAATAAATTGGTTCAGGAAGCGTAGGATGGGGATTAGTGAGAAGATAGGATGAAAGGAATAAAGGGAAGCTTTTAAAGAACTTGAAAAACGTTAAGGCTACCGTGGGCTGACGTAGACAGTGGGAATTTATAAATTTATCTTTCGAAATGAGATACATCCCAGATGATTAGGAACAAGCGATTTTCGTACCAATGTACATAAGAAAGCCAGATAAAAGCGACTGCAATTATTACAGAGGGATCAGCTTATTAAATACCGTAAGTTATATATACATAAAAATACTTATTCGCAAGGTAATTAAAATAACATAAGAAAAGATTTGGGAAGTCCAAAGTGGGTGTCTGCGAGGAAGGTCATGTACAGACCAAATATTTAGCTTAGGAGCCTTCTATAAACCACGTGGTTGTTCAAGAAGAGGGGGGGGGGTGTTCTGCAAAAGGCCACACTGGTTCACATAGTGGGAGGGGTAGTGGGTTAAGTCACGTGATTTTATATTCAAGTGTAAAAAGTAATAATACAGCGCATAGCTTACTCCTTTTTTTAAAATAGCGTGCGGACTCCTAAATTCAATCTCTTCGAACCAAACCGAGTGCCCCTTCCCGAAGTCTTTTTTTTTTGCTCATATTAGTTTACGAATCGAGGCAAAAAAATTCTGGCCTCAACCACTTGCGTTGTTGCTACCGCTCTTAATTTTTTGTTTTATTTATGTTTTACAAGAAATAGAAAAAACCACGTTTCACCCTAGGGGCTGGGGCGGCGGGTCAAAGATAATGCCACGGTGGATCACAGGGGGCAGGGGGAGTCAAAAAGTGAAAAAATTGGACCACGTGGTTTATGGAAGGCCCCTTAAGAAAAATCACAGAAAAAGTTTGAGAGTAGGAAAAAAAGTTTTCGGTGCATTTGTTGACCTATGAAAAGCTTTTGACAAGGTAGATAGAAATAAACTTTGGTAAGTCCTGAAATAATATTTCGATATTATTCAAGGCATTAGAAAAGGGCGCATTATTTCTTTATGGTTATTTATATTATTCATGGACAAATGTTTAAGAATGGCTCTCTTCGACGAAGAGGGTGTGGATCTCGAAACAGTAAGGGTACGTGGGTTAGCGTTCGCAGATGATAAGTTTGTTAAGGCAGAGTCAATCGACGATTTGAAAAGAATGTTAAATAAACTGAATGCAAGCATAAAGAGCATGGTCTTTAAAATGAACGCAAATAAAACAAAAACCATGGTGTTCGAACGAAAGAGTGAGAAAACGCTATGCACTATTGCATTAAATGATGAGAGAATTGAACAAGTTGATAAATTCGTATACCTTTATAACTTATTTACTAGGGACGAAAACATGGGTGAGGAGTTAGATAAACGCATAAACGAAAGCTAAAATGGCAGTCCATAATACTGCATATTTACCGACTGGACTGCACGTTATCGAGACATGGACCTATTAGGAAAACGATAAGAGTAAAATTAATGCAATTGACATGAGATTCTTCCGCATAATATTCGGGAAAACACTGATGGACAAAGTGAGTAAACAAATCATTCTGAAAAAATATGGTGCAAAAGAGATGCTAGTAGACATATGGGAAAGAAATCAGTTAAGATGGATCGGACATGTTGGAAGAATGCCAAATGAACGACTAATGAAACAATTGTATCAAGGCAAAGTAAATGGCAGCGTGCCCAGAGGCAGACCGCGGAAAAAATGTGTACAATGTGTGAATGAGACCCAAGTTTTAAGATAAATAAGAAGCCACAGAAACACGAGAGCCTGTATGAAAAAATGAATTGACGTAAAAGAAGCTAGAGAAGTGTGCTAGGACATAAAATTATGGCGCCCAACAGTTAATAAAAAGAGTGTCGGTAGAGTGGATGACGCCTGAAACCAAAGACCTTGTGTACTAATTGACTTCAGTGGGGAACCTCACTAGACGACTATGTGAGGATCTTTACTAGAAGTGATTGTTAGAGAGATTTATCAGAAACCTTGTTCGCAACACTGTTGCGGAACAAACGTGTTATTTAAATAAATAACACGAGAATTCTAGATCAATCTGCAAATGTTATAGCCCTTCCTCATATTACTTCTTTCTCCGTTGTGTGAGACACGCCTACTTCGAAATGAAAATGGCTTAATGGTTTAATAATAATAATAAAATAATTTAAGGGCTCAGATTCACATATAGATATGAGGAGATTAGATAAACCAGGCAGGTAGATGGAGAGAAGCTGATTGACGAGGTAGAGAAGCAGATAAGGAAGAACTCCCTAATGAAAAAGAAGTATTAATAAGTATCGGATCCAGTACTTGCTTGTAAAAAAATATTTGACGTCCAATAAATCTTCGTAAGAAATCATTAGATTCAATACTGACCAATATGCAGATTATGTTGGTCGAGATTTTGCAACCTATTTAAAGGCTTCACAGTGGCTTTCTATCATTGTTCAAATAGAATTGATTTTTAAAATGCAATCACGACCTTTCACTAACCTTTTTACAATCGCGTTTTTTCAGTAACCTTTTCACAATAAAAAGTTTATTATTTTCCATTTTGAAAAGCTTATGGTTTTTAAAACTACTTTTGAAACTCCGATTTGACAGTTTCTTTGGATTACAAGTTTATGAAATCTTTTTTGTCTTTTTGCAGAAATATCAGGCATGCCGCCCAAAACAAGAGACTTTCTGAAAAATTTCGGAATGAGTAACGAAGATGAGAGTCGTCAAGGTAACCCTAGTTCAAAATTATTAATTAACTCTTAAACTGTAAAATATTAATCACATTAAAATCTTTCTTTTTTTAATGTTTTAAAGAACAATACAGTATAGTATTTTATATTTTCGCGGTCTGGAAATATATGGATTCTTATATTTCACGGTCGGAGGGGCCCGGAGCTCTACAGCAAATCTCAGGTTATTTTTGTCAATCGACTTTCATTGGATTCCCCGGCCTTTTATCGATGCGCCTTCTGTAAGCAACTTTTTTCACTGTGAATCTAAGCTGCGCAAAAATCGCGGTAATAATAGCAACATAACTCTTAGAATCAGTGTCATTAAATACCACCAACTGGAAATCGCTGACATTTTTTTTTCTCAAAAAGTCGCCGAGCTACAAAAAAATGTAACATTACTGAGGAAATACATTTCGACCGTTACGAAAGCATTGATGACTATTGGATATATTTTGAGGTCTGAGGCTAATTAATTTAAAGACAGGTTTTTGCAGAGACCTTGAGAAATGTATTTTCAATTTAATGTTTAATATCAGTAAATTTCAGTAAAAATTGTAAACTTGAAAATAGATATAGTATTAAAAAGTTGTAGAAATGCATTTTGAGATCATTAATGAACACTCAATTTATTTTGAGGGCTTAGGCTAATTACATTTAATACGGGGTTTTATAGAGACCTTGAAAATGGTCTATTATATTTAATATGTAATTTTAAGTAAATTTCAGTAAAAATTGTAAACGTGAAAATAGACACAGTATTCGAAATAGGTCGAAATGCATTTCTCAGCTTTTATGGCTGTTGGGTGTCTTTTGAGGGGTTAGACTAATTAATTTAAATCCAGATTCTTGGAGACACATTGAGAAAGGTATATTCGGTTTAATATTTATTATCAGTAAATTTGTGTTTAAAAATGGACAGAATACACTTCAACTAAAATCGTAGTAAATACTTTTTTTTCTCTCTTGATACATTGCAAGGATTTTCATCACCTTTTTTCTATGATGACATGCATACACCCTCCGCGTGCGCGACTATTTGTTTGGCAATAACCATAATCTGTATTTCTTTATGAAAAATAGTTAAATAATAGAAAGTATGTGAACTTCTTCATAAAAATTATTTAAACAAATGTAAAATAGCATCGATTTTCAAATATACGTAATTCAACAATTGTTTCTTCATTATTTTCTATTATAACGCTGGATGGCAGTGAAACAAACATTGCCAAACTCGAACGATAATTTTTCTATACTGATTTATTTATAACGTGATAAAATTGCCTAAAATGTCTTTGAAATTCCTTGATACCTCTGAAAATATTCTTGAATAAATTAAAATCAGTTTAGTGTATAATGTCTGTAGAAATGAATTTAAATCGTTTTACTCCTTTTGAATTCCTTCGGAATATTTTAAAATATAGAAATCATTGAATTAACTTCAAATAATTTAGAAATCAAACAAATGAAATTCATTTTCTAAAATTGTATAGAAATCCGCGGACATTAGGTATTATAGGAGGTCTTAGAATGTCCCTTAAGTCATGTAAAATTATTTAAAAAGTTTTTTTACTGTCTCAGACCTGTTAGAATTACCGAAAGAACTTAAAAAAATGTAATCCTCTTTTTCTTGTGGCAGAATTAAGTCTACTGTTCATACCGACACTTCTATTCGTGTCAGGGCGAGGTCTCGCTCTCCTATAATTAATTCAGCGAGAAGCCTCTTGTTCATGCCATCACCCATCTTCGTCTGAGGTGCCACTCGCCACCGGTCAGGTCTAGGATTTCTCCTGCCAGGGACATGACTCTTCCTAGAAGACTTCCTTTATCCGATGGTAATGGATGTGAAATGGAATGGAAGCTTCTAATGTGTCCCCTAAGGGTTTACATTTGTCTTACACCTTCTTCTCTATTCCTTTACATACCATCCACACACTTACTTGTTGGTGGAAGCGAGACATACAGTTTAAGGTGGGTTCCGAACCACCATAAGCAACAGCCTTAAGTACTTAGAGAAATCCTTTTTCTCTAGAGGTACCGGTCCCATGACTCTCCGGAGATGAACAAATCCCTTGCTAGACTAGTGTTCACCGCATGGGCCACCGAGACTCTTCCAGAGCGCGAGGCGGGAATCGAACCTGCAAGCCGAAGGAGTGGGTCCAAGGCCTACGCTTTAGCTTTCACGATCATCGTTTCGCTAGGATGTGGAATGGAATACCTTGATTCCATTCGACTTATTTGCTTTTTGAATTCTCGCTGGACATACGAACTTTGAAGATACGCTTTTCCTAACTCTCAACCTATGAAATGTATTATTTTTAACCCGAAGCCGGACCAGAATCTCACATGTAACTAGTTATTATAAGACTTTACATCGAACTTATACTAGTACGGTTATTATTTCTGAGTTCTAGAAGATAATGTGTCATGCGAGATGTATTTTGAATGAAATTCCTGGACTTCTTGAATTTTGTAACTCTACTTTCACTCATTACTTCTTCTTCTGAGTAGAGCAAACGTAGTGACGTAAGTCGCTCGACGTTGACCAAAGGATTTTAAAATATAATATTTTTCGCATGGCTACTACGAGTTGCTCGATCAGCACACTTTGGACGAGACATACTATCATAATTTCCATTGAACTTCACTGAAGAGAAATTCGTTTAATCGTACGATTGTGCTGCGTCGTATCATGATCTAGATCAAATGTGAATATTTAAAGCACAAAAAATGCAATTTAAATTTATTGGTTGCTTTTTTATTAATAATATAAACCACTCAATGCTAAAGGTCCGCTGCTGAAAATTTATGAACCAAAAATAGACGCGGGTCTTAGGCTAAAGCCAGTCTGACTAATTGTGCTTTCAGTTTCCAACCAGGTTGCTAGTCAAAGTTTGGTACAAGCCCTACTGCTCCTCAGTTATCGTCAAGAACAAAGTAAAAGAATGGTTTGCATCGGTATTCTTATTGAGGTTTAATGCCTGCCCATTGTTGAATATTACAACTTTAAGTGACTTTATTTAGATTTATTGGTTATACGAGATTGCAATCAGCTCAAATAAATCAATGTCAGCTGTTCCAAAACATCTTTTTATTTTGTGAGTCTTTGGCTATTTTTAACTTGAGTGGCCATTAGGGCCTTTACTTGAAATTAACTAAATTTTCTTGTACGCAGCCGAATCCCACGTTACAGCACATTACCGTGGAAATTTATCCAGATGTGTGGCACCAGTGGGGCTAAAAACCAATGATGCTTTTAAAGTTAAAGAATTAATCGGTTTTTCTTCTGCTCCTTTTAAGTAATTTCGCATCGGGGCTGTAGAAGAGTAACTTGAGTGGTCGAGATGTATCCCCTCTCTAGCTTCGCGTTCTCCGAAATCGTGTTTTGCTTCACTCCTTCTAAATAGTTTACGAAAATCTTTTAATTGATTTCTCGTGTGAGCTCGTTTAACAGCTGATACTACGTTTCCCCAATAATCAACCGAGGAACGGTTGGAACGGAATGGAATGGAACTGTGTTTTGGAAGGGGTAACTTCGAATCGCGATGTAGGGGTATGGATATATTCGGAAATGAACTACTTGGAAGGAGTATTTTATCATAATGTGTCTATGATTTTCAAAAAATTCATAGGCTTTTCGAAAATAACACTTTGTCTAACTTCATAATTCCACCCTTGTTTCTCAACTTAAACATTCTGCTTAAAGAAACATAGCACTCCTGTGAAAAATATATACATCTTCTTAGCATTAGCATTTCCTCGTCCTCAGAGTATTCTTTTTTAAGTGAACACATTTGCCCAAATCCTGTAACGTTGATAACAGCTGCAACAAGATGGCGAATCAACGACTGCACACGTCTGCGTCTTCAAGAGAGTTCTCATATGCGCAGTATACTTTCAAGAGCAGCCGCGAAAGTTCGTAAGAACTCTTCACATATTTCTAAATATATTCTTCAAACTTCATAGGGAAGGATTCCCCAATTCTTTAAAGCACCATTCATTAGTACGAGGGCTCATTTTTTCGAAATCCAGGAAGAAAGTCAAGAAAGACATCGAATAATATTTTTTAGGTTTACTTTTCAAACAGAAAATAACGTTTCCCAAATGCAACCTCTAAATATTGGCCTAATTGCAACCCCCTTTGTTTCACGCTACTTCTCGTCATATAACGTGTCAATGAGCCATAATTTCTTATAAAATCTCATTTTTACCTGGCATTTTCAGAACAGAACATCAAAAACTATACTTTGCGCTGTTTTGTTACATATAATACTAGTCATCTTGTTTTAATTTTCAAAGTATGAGAGCGTTACCCTCGAATGTAACCAAATAATAACTTGTAAATTAAGAGCTACGACAGATCACCCAAAACCAATCGATTCTGCTGTTTAAGTAGGTGAATCTGCTGATGAAGAGGAAGACGAATTTAGTCCACAGACAGGATGTTCAAATTCTGCCTTGTGTGCAAGGAAAACGCAGAGGCCGTAAATCAGACCAAACTTCAATACTGATTGACCCTGACGTGATAGCGGAAATCGTAGTGGAAAAACTAAAACGAGATTAGCGTCAAAAAAGGGAAGCCCGAAAATACGTACAAATCCTTTAAAATATATTAGCTCTTTCTAATAAGTGGAGCGGAAAATTCGATAACGAATATAGTTCGTTTCTTGAAGGCTTGTAGAACGATATCTAGCCTCGAAAACTTCTATATACTATCATCTTGATATAAAAGATAACTATTTTCTACCCGCTATAAGTTATAATAATAGAAAAGAATCTAAACAATTTAAATCATTAATCATATTTATAATGTTGGCACATGATGATCACTAGAAATAATTTCTGTTCCATTAACCTTCACTTGGAGAACGAAATGAGGAATTAGTTTTACTTTCGCAATGCCGGAAAACCAATTGATTTAAGCCGGTGACTAATAAGACTAAAAGAAATTCCTGCAAATAAATCAATTTTTATTTTAGCATTTAAAATTTACATTTAATTATCAGTTGAATATTTCTATTTATGAAAATTTCTAAAAATAGTTATGAACCCAAAAAAGTTGACATTCTAGTTTAACTTTTCTGAGATAATATTTTTTTAAGATTCTCAGATTTATCAAAGAAGCACTTAAATCTGTGTTAAAATTGTTCAGAAATAATTTTCAGATTGTTAGAATAATGCATAAAATAATCTACTACTTTATAAGCGAATAAGTGAAGAAAAGTGATTTATTGAGAATTGCATTGTTTAGCTAATTCCAATCCAGTGATTTGGAATAATATGTGAGAGCCATTAATGTTCTATTACGATTAGTTGAACAAAGTTGTTTTTTGCCCATTTTTAAACAATTTTTGTGAATAAATTCACTGTTTAAATAATCTTTAACGAATTTGCTCATGTTTTTGAAAACATTTTTTTTTGTTAAAAATGTAAGTATTATACTTGTTGGTTTGTCTCTTCTAACGTCGTTAAATTAATATTAATAATTTTGTCCTCAGTTTTATAAATTCTCTTGATACGATATTTTCATGATACGATATTTTAATTGAAGAATAAATGTAATGGTACATTTATCGCGTGATTGACGTCTTTTTTATGATATGGATGAATGAGGTAACATGAGTCAACTGCCACTTCCAGAAAAAAAATTTTATTGTAAAGGTCAAACGGTATTGAAAATCATGACGTTCCGAAACCTCACTAGTTTCCTTGTCAAATTAAAAAGTAATCTAGAAAATGCATAAATTTGTACATAAATAAACAGAAATGTATAATTACATACATAATTTTCATGCATGGAAAGAAGTTAGGTAGAACCGTCGCGCTATTTATAAGTTACTCGCTGCTCTTCGGTTTGGTTTGTCATCGAATTTAGATTTGCGGCACTGTTTACCCCAATTATGCGTCTATCTATCATACGCTTGAGGGTTCGATTCCCACCTCGCACTCTGGAAGAGTCTCGGCGGCCCATGCGGTGAACACTAGCCTAGCAAGGAAGTTGTTCAGCTCCGGAGAATTGGGGACTGGTACCTCTAAAGAAAAAGGTTTTCTCAAAATACTTAAAGCTGTTACTCTTGGTGGTTCGGAATCCACTTAAACTGTAGGTCCCCCTTCAACCACCAAGTAAGTGTGAGTGTGGGGTGTGTAAAGAAATAAAGAAGAAGGTGCAGGAAAAATATAAACCCTTAGGGGACAGATTAGTAGCTTCCATTCCATTCCACTAACTTCTTATTATTTGTTAAATAATGTTGGAAGTCATACACGACCGCGTTTTTTACTAATCTTTTCACAATTCAAGGTTCATATTTTTTCAATAAAATAAAAATTCACATCTAGGGCAAACACTAGCATTTTTCACGAAGCAGAGATTCACTTTATCTGGAATATCGATAGGCTGTAAGTGACTTATTTCAAATAAAATGGCATAACTATATTCCAATTTAACAATATTTACTACATTGTTAACCTTACAAATTCATCAATCGTTATCGTGTTTACACAGAAATATTATTAGGTATGCCGCTGTATCAACCTATAATAATTTTAAGTAATAAATTTGCTATATATATTTCGCGCTTATAGGAAGTTTATTTTAGAAGATTATTATAATTAAATTATAAAAAATATCAATTTTTCGCGCGAAATATTTTTGAATTTATTAAATTTTTGTGTGCTTAGATTACCGATAAAAAATTTGTGTTGTATTTTATTTGTATCCATTTCCAATTGATCGTAACGCGCAGCAATTATTTCTCTAGCAATTTATACTAAAACTCTCGATTTCAGTTTTCTAAACAGTGCCAATTTCGCAAGGTAATTTTTCTTGACTGATCTGTTCATAACGTTATAAGCTTTTATCTGGTTTCTTCGAGATTTCTTCCAATACCATCTGAATTGCTTTAAAATATTTTTAAATTCGTTAAGTATAGCTAAAATCACTTGAAAATCATAGAAATTCAAATAATTTCATAATTTGTTTGGGGCCAACACCCAAATTTCGGAACCTCAAAGTTCGAACTTGACATAATTCGGATCGAATAAGATTCTTTTTTGCAATTTCCATTATTACAAAAAAAGATCACATACGTAACTTTCAAGCAAGTAAATCATTATATATAGCTATCTTCATTTAAAAATATTCGTATTTATACATTTTTGTAAGAAATCACTAGTGTAAAAGATGGATTAAACAAAAAACCTTGTATAGTTATAGTCGAAGCGATAAGCTTTACACAATGCCTCTTTCTGCTGCCCTGTTCAATGGCGGATTTGGCTTAGTGATATAATAATATACCACGAGCATTTTTTTTAGAAAAATCAGAATTTTATAAAAATGTTTACCTCTTCCGTAAATGCAGTAATGAAATATTTATCTTTGAAACTGAAAAATGAAATTTCAATATTTTAGAAGATTAAGTTTGGCCTCTAATCTGTGACATTGCGATTGAAGGGTATACCATATAATTGACAGTAATGTACTCAAATGTTCCTTTGCTGCACTTTTAACGAAATTCCAAATTAATATCTCAATCAGTTTTTGTTCTATTTGGTAGAAATAAGAATCGCATATACTCTGTACTTCATTTTGGCAATCATCTTTAATTCTAATGTTGAATATAATAAAATTAATTATAGAAGCTTGAATTCATACATTTGTTACAATTTGAAAAATCTGCTTGAGCTAATATAGCGCTATTCTGCAAAAAAGTTAGATGGATTTATATTTTCATTGGCCTCAAAAAATACTTACATAATGAAATGAGCAATTTCTGCATGAAAATATAAGATTCAAGACTAACTAGACGTACATAGTTTGTCCTAAAACAAAAAATTAGAAAACTTAACAATACCTTAAGTATAGAAGGCTTTTACGGTGGATTGCTAAAAGTTTTAACTTTCAAGTCTCTAGTAATTTTCTACTTTTACTTTTAATAATAGTTAATTATTTGAACAATCTTTGTAAAGTATACAAATTCCAAAGCAAGATTTAGTAAACTTTTAAAACTTTCAAAGGTATCGTTTAAAAATTATAAATAAACATTACGCATGGTGCCTTGACCATGGTGTCTCACCAAAAATAATTTAAAATCCTTAAAAAATAAAATAATAGTAGATATTACAAGCGGGATACACCGTCGATCGTCCACTCCTTGCCAGTTCCATGTGTCCCCCTAACACTGATAGTGCACCTGAGAGGCCTCTTGTTCCTGTCCATTCTCATCTTCATGTTAGGTCCCAATCGCCACCTGCCAGTTCTCGTTTTCCTCCTACCTGGTCCATTAATCTTTCTATTTTGCTTCTTTTTACGGATAAAGAAGGATGTGGAATAGATTATTTTAAATTTATTTAAAATATTTACATTTGGAATCAGCCCCGGATATACGAACTTTGAAGATACACTTTCCCTGCTGATGATTCAATTGAAATAGCAGCAGGGTAGAATACAAAAATAGATAAGGAAGTGTTCATTCGTTTTCCAACAAAAATATTTGAGAACGAAATTTTAACTTATAATATTTTTTCTTAAGTCCGCCTTCAGTTAAATATTTAAAAAAAATTGCATGCAGTTGACAATAAAAATACATTCCTTGATTTTTGAAGTTACTTTTCACAACAATAATTTTAGAACTTGCGCGAAGCTCCGCATTCTTAAGTACTTTGTCAGAATGTACTTGCGTCCAGATACGCGTGTGAAAATAAAATTGGTCAGTTATGTGCACCCTTTGCACGCAATTGTTTGAAAAATCGTATGCGATTACTGTTGCGCGAAGTCGATGATTCACGACGAGTGTAAAGTTTGTGACCATTGGATCGTAAATGAATTTTTTGATGAAAATTAAAACTAGCAATTTAATCAGTCATCTAGTCTGTGGAAAATTCCTTTTCTTTGTTGCGAAAACCTAGTTTTCTAATCTGAAAGTGCAGCTATTTCATTATTGCCTCAACATTTTTTCTTTATGAGTTAAAACTTCAACTGTTTAGTAACAAAATGATGCATTCTGTTGAAATGTATCCATCTTGTCTGGTAGAAACTTAATCTTCTTAGTTAAAAACTCAGCTATATTATTAAAAAGTCGTTTCTTCGTTTTAAAAAATGACCTCGTTTGTTGCAAATCACAATGACAGATCGGTGAAACCGTCATCTCTTAAGAACGCGAAGCGATTTAAGGTTTATAGCGTACCGCATCCTTCTCGCAAGTGCCTTGGTTTATCTTTGCTGGCGGGGATGGGTTAAAGGTTACGGATTGTTAATAGTTTTGAAACCTTTTAGGTTTTCGATACCTCTCCTCTTTTTTCTTCTCCTTGACAGTGATGTGGTAATCAGCCAGAGCTTTTGATCACGAATACAATTGCTTGCTCGAAGTCTTGAAGATCGATAATAGGTCTCAAGTGCGCGAAGGAGACTCCTATCCGAAAATCCTGCTTCCAGAAAATTTGTCACTTCTCGTTTAGTATAATTGTGTCTGCCTTCCTTGGAGGGTTCAAAAGGGCAGAGATCCGCAGAACCTTTAAACCTCTGCTACTTTGGTTTTTATAAGTGAATCAAACCGAAGGTTGTATGCAGAGGGTTCCTGAACCAAGGATTTCTGCTGAATTTGGTGATTATAATTTATAAACAATGGCGGAAAATTGTTCAGGGATAGTCCTAATGGAATTTACCCGCAAGCGAATACCTAGCAACCATTTCGAAAGCTGAATGGAATCTGGGTATGGTGTTTTGAAAAGTGACTCTGGGATACCGGATGACCACTCAGAGTATGCAGCCCTATCCTTGAATGCGGGGCTCTACAAGGATAGACAAACCCCTTTCCCTGGTTTCCTGCTTGATCAACAATGATTACGTCAAATATATTTTTAGTTAGTTCAGCTCAAAATAATTACACGCGCATGACTCCAGGCAATGGCCGGAAACAACGGCGAAATATTTCAAAATACCTGAAGATAGCTGCAGAACGCGTCATTCATATCCCGAGCACGTACGATACATACTATGTATTTGCTCAATCCATGCGGGAACAAGTTAAATCTAAAGGGAAAATAAAGCACTAAGAGTGCTTTATTACCATATTTGTTTTGCTGTGGGATTAGCCTCAATAGCGCTCCTAGGGAAGTCGAGTAAATTTTTGAGAATGAGAAGTGCCGCATCTACTGACACTTTATATCCTCGAAAACTGTTTCTGTTGCGCAATCGATGCCTGACATAGATCTACTTCATTTCGATAAATTACCCATGTTTGTTATCGAGTTTTCCATTCTAGCTGACAAAAACATCATAGCCAAGGAAAATAGAAAGAAAGAGAGGTATTGAGATTAATTCTTAAAATATTTCGTAAATAACGGTCGCACATCCTTGCCATCATAAGGGAATTTCGACGATAATACCCGAAATATTCTTTTAGGCTAATCGTTCTCATCATTGGCGCTCTTGGAAGCGCCAAACTTTCACTGGTTAATAGCCTGAAAAGCATCCCTGCGTGTGGACAATATGCTAAAACACTTGCGGGAAAAATGCAGAAGGCAATCGTTCATGGGTCGCTTCGTGTCTACAGGATGCACGAGACTTTTGCCGGATCGTCGTATTGATTCCGTTACAGACTGTAACCACCTATCTCACGGCCGTGAGACGTGGTTGTAGCTGAAATTTTACCGCGATTTCGCTGGGATTGGGTGCAGTTTTTCAGATTAGCACCCGCTATTGGCGAATTCCTGCGGTTGTCCTTATGACAAACTTTTAATTATATATGTCAAGCTTTACCTCAGAATGAAATACTTCCAAATCTGGTGCCATACGAAATTACCAATCACAGCTCAAACAGATGAGACCTACAAAAATCACATGCTTTCGTCTAAATCATATCAACAACAACAGAATCCGTGAAACCTCAAATTACCAGCAATGCTGTCTCCAAATTTTATAATTGTAAATCTTAGTACACTCAAAATAATAGAAAATCCCACAAAAACCCCACCTCTCAACATAAACGGCGAAGTGAAATAAGCAAAGCAAGAATTAGTACCACAAAAATCAAAGGTTAAATATAATCTTGCCTGCTGGCAATTCAGAAAATGGAAAAAACAGAAGAATTTTCAGTCAGTTATCTTTATTGTTATAAAAAAACATCCACTTCATAGTACATTCTGGAATCATTCCGATACGGGGCTTTCGGATGCTCAATTTTCAGGTTAGTCCCTAGACTCATTGCATATGATGGTTTTGAATAAAATATCTTACATCACTCGTAGGCATACACGTGACTTCACGTGCTGAATTTAATATTCAAAGGTTGTAGAGCAGTAAAGGCATATCTAACCCTACTTGTGATGTAATTCACTATCAACCCTAATATTAGATATTTAACTCAGAAAGCTGAATTCTTTACTAAACAAAAAAAATATGAACAAATTATATAATTTGCGAATTAGGGGCCTTATATAAACCACGCAACGCCTTAGGAGAAAAGGCCCATAATAATGCCCTGAGCTCGAGTATCGATTCTTTAGAACCGATCCCGCTCGTTTGAATTAAAGGCAGATTCGATTCTCCAGCGTCGAATATTTCCTTTTACGCTTGAATCTTGCTCTAGGTTTTTACTTTTGCTAATCCATTTGCATCAACGTGCATCCATGTAAATAATTGTTAATGTGAATTTAAATATATAAATTTATATCAAATTTTAAACATCAGCGGACTCCTTTAAGGGTAAGGTAATCACTGGAAAAGGAATCTTGAATCGATTCCTACCGTCGTAAACGTTAGCGTACATAACGGCAGACCCATGAAAAAATGTTTGAATAAGTCCCTGAGTGGAAAACATTTCAAATGCCGAAGAAACATAAGGGCTCGCTTCAGAAAACGTTTGGACGTAAAGAAAGCTAAAGTTGTATACCCGGACAAAAAGGTGTCGTAAAAAATAGTTGCCAGTGGTGATTGTTAGAGAGCTTGATTAGCGACCGGGGTCGCAGCAGTTTTTCAAGATAAACGCTTTCTTTGAATGAACAACATGCTAATTCAGGATTAATCAAGGAATCAATACCCCTCCCCTCCCCCACCTTATACTGTCCGTAAAAGAATTGAGTAGGTTACGCTTAGCCTGAAAATGATTTGGCTTGAAATACAATAATATATCACTCGCAGATTGTTCTTAGAAAAATAAAGAATTAATCAAATCTCATGCCTAAACTTTAAAGAATCTAGTAAATACAGTAGAACTGACACCAGTTGAATATAAATATGACAGGGGATTAAGTTTGGCCTCCAATCTGTGCGATAACGAATGATAAATAAACTATATAATGCACAGTAAAGCCCTAGATTCTTCATTCGCTACACTCTTAACGAAATTCTTCATTAGTATCGAAATCAGTTTTTCTTCTACTTTGGTAAAATGAGAGTCGCTTATATTTCGGTCTTCACTTTTCTATAAATTCCATTTTATTAATAACGGAGAGTTTAAACATTTATATCTAGGTCAGCATGATTTTACTTTGTTTAAATATGAAATATTTTAGTAAACTTAAAGCTGACTGGAACTAAAAATTTCTTAAACATAATTGCTTGGTTTTATTATTCTACTAAGGACCTAGAATTAGAGCACGGCTAAAAAAATAGATTGAGGCCTAACTAGACGCACATGGGTTTTCTTGTCAGAATCAAAATTAGATAGTCCTAGCAGTACCTTAAATTCAAAAAGCTTCCATCCAGAAAGACGTTAATATGGCTAGTAGGGTGATTGGGTGGTTGGCGGCTCTTGAAATAATCATGTGAGGAATTCAAACAGTTCCAAGCTTTCAATCTCACTAATTTTGTGCATTTTCTTTTAATAATGAATTCGTTACGAAATTACTTTTTGAAGTATTTTTATATAGAAGAATAAGAATAGAATCCTTAAAACCTTCCCCTATCAGCAATTACGTCGCAAAGTGTTATTAACATAAATTTAAGTGAACTTAAAATCAGCTCGGTAAAGGGATCCCCTACAACCTAAGCAATATAACGTACTTCAAAAAAATGTTATCCTATTTTTCTGGTTTGCATAGTTAGGTTTACATTTTGATTGTTTACCTAATGAAGAACCTATTCCTGTTATTTCTCGCCGCAGACCTTCAAATTCTCTAGAGTGCTCTTTTTTTCCTGCCGAGCCACCTCTCTGTGTCAGGTCTAGGTCTCCCGCTAATATCAATCGTGCATCTAAGAATCCTTATGCCCCTGCTGAGTCCAATCTTCGTCTCAGCCCCTTCTTTTCGCCTGCCAGGTCTAAGTTGCCTCCTGTCAGTTCTATGGTGCTTCCCATTGTTTCCTTTTTTTGGTGAAGAAAGATGTGGAATAGAAAACCTTGAATATATTCAGCTTATTCCCCGTTGGATCCGCACCGGATATAAGAACTTCGGAGATACATTTTTTTTAACGAAGAATCAATTAAAATAAAAACAGGAAACAAATTGTATTATCAACATCCGGTGGTCACGTATTCGCAATATTGAAAATTTATAATTTTCTTGTTGGAAAGAATATTCGAATAGATGGCCATATAAAACGTGTGAAAATAAGCATGGAACGTGGGATGATTACCCAGTTAAAACCTGAAGAAAGCAATGAAACTACAGTATCTGACCAGTTTGAGTATCAAGTCAACGTATTATGATAACTAAGGCTTAAAACTTTCTCTATCGCCGAGTCATTCTTTTTCAGAGAGTGATAATAAATTTTGGTTTAATTCATGTATGAAAATATTGTAGGCAGAATATTATACTGCGATCTTAAACTCCTACTATAATGCAAGATGATGGTATTTCTTTATGTGTCATTATAAACTTGAGCAAGCAAAAAATAGTATTCCCGATTAGTAGCAGTCTCATTTATTGTTTAAAAATTTTTAGTGTAAAAAAGTTATAATGGTCAATAACAATATTTGTAAAAAATATCGTCGTAAGTATTTTCAGTAGAATACGTTGCGAAAAATGTACGAAATTCCAGAATTCCTAAATAAGAATGCATATTGACCGGGATTTGCGAGAATTCAAAAAAAATTTACTAAAAACGTCCGAAGTTTCCCGAGCTATTCGGTCTATAGGCGAGCACGTGACAATTACACTAATTTGAATTGAAGCTCAAATAAATATTAATGCGGCAATTTTTAATTGAAACTCTTCACAATCTACAAATATAAAATGGAACCTTTTTAATTTTTCAACTAAAGTTTCAATTAAGTGAAATTCAACTGCAAAACTTAAACCTTCACACTTTAAGAAATTAAACAGTTGAAATATTTCTGGTTGAAAAATATGAATTTGCATTATCGCTTTAAATACTTTAAATTAAAACCAAATCTCCATTGGAACGCGCGTGAATAAAAATGTAAAGAAATGAAGCATGTCTTTCTTCCAACTCAATGTGAACATTCTCATCAGAAAAAGTTATTTTGGAAAATATACATTGTAATGAATTTAAATCATTAAAAGTGTATAAGGTACGACTGATTCACGTAGCCTTACTAATGAGTCAATTAAATTAGTTCGGAACGAAACATCAAAAATCTAATTTGTATTTTATAACTAAAAATAAATTAAGATCTTTTACGTTAATTCCAGAACGCAAAACAAATAAAGACTAAGGACCCCAATGCCGATTAAAAATCGTCTTTACTGAAAAAATTGAAAAATATATTAAAACATTATTAATGAGCAAATGTAATTAAAGTCTTTTGTTATTTTCATAAATATTCCCCCTAAGGGATCTGAACTACCCCTGACACAAAATAATAAGTGTGTACTTTTTATCCATAAAACTTCGTAGAAAGTTTGTATATAGAAAATATCGAGGCAGCTCATTGTAAATCTGCTATCGTGTTTTGAAAAGTAAAAAAGGCAGATCCAATATGACAGACAAAAACGTTAAAAAAATAAAATTACACACACGGAAATGAATGTGTTATTGATTTTAAAATAGTAGATTTTTAACTCCGATTCACAAACCGCCTTAACAACAGATATACTGAAGACCTGTGCTTTTAAACCAAACAACTCTATACTACTAAATTTCTAAACAAGACAATGCTGCGTTGTAAAGAAGTTTTATAATTTTTGTAAAAATTGACATAAAAATGTTATTGAAATTCCTTTATTGCAAATGTAAGCAATATCGTATTTTAAAAAATAATATTTTAATACAATAATAATCTGCAAATTCTTATCGTGAGCTTTTACCATAGTACATTTTTTCGTAAAGAGCATAAAACATGTTATTTTACAAAATCTTTACAGTAATAAATAAATCAGTTTTAACCCAAAAATAGATTTTTTAATCAGAAAGACTGCCCTAGAAAATATGATACTTACAAGAAAAGGTCTCCAACCCGAACATGTAGAATAAAAATAATGAGACACTTATTTTTTAATCGGCTTATATTTACTTTTAAGGTGGATAGGTATCCCCTTAATTTAACCCCCAGAAAGCCGGGTTAAAAAAAAGAAACAAGAATTAACAAAATACGTGAATTGTCAATTAGAGGTGCCCCATAAATCACCTAACACTCTAAGAGGGGGGGGCGAGAATACCACGGTGAACTACATGGGTGGACGTAGGGATCAAAAAGTGGCAAAAATTAGGCACCATGGTTTATGAACAAAGAAATTTGTACCCCCTCCCCCTTATACCACCCATAAACTTCTCTTTCTAATTTTTCGCATATTGAAGTGCTCGATATCCGGGTGCAATATACAAGTCAGTATAGCAATGTGCGTGAAAACTCAAAGTGATTTCATTTCTGTAAATATTGTGTAACATTCCTAATTAAATTAATAATCTCTAATTCGTCGAATGATTTGTTATTTGAAAGGCAAGTGGAAGATTTCATATACTTGATATATTAATTTTACTAAAAATGGGTATACTAAATTGAATATTATTTTTAACAATGTAGAACCAAGTGAGTCACGATTCGCCTGAAAACGATTTGACAATAAATATTCGTTATCAAAACTGTCTCTAATGAACTGTAAATATGTTAGAAGATTAAGTTTGGCCTCCAGTATGTGAAACAATGATTGAAAGATATACTACATCATTCACATTGAAGTCCTAGAATATTCCTTTCCCGAATTATTAACAAAATTCTTACTGAATATTTTAATCAGTTTTTCTTTTACTTGGAGAAAATGAGGGTCGCTTCTATGCTGGTCTTCAATTTGGCAATCATCTTTAATTTTATTGGTGAATATAATAGGTTTAAAAAATATTGATAAGATTTTCTCAAAGACCAATTTCTCCGAATTAATAATAGCTCCGGAGAAATTATAGAATATTTGCTTCGTAAATAGTTTAAAAATTTAAAAATTCTACTTAAATAAATACAATGCTCTTTCTAAAAAACAATTGGATGTATACATATTTTCCTCGTTTTTAGAAAAGTCTATTTCAAACTGTACCTTTTTACCTAATAAAACAGACAATTGCTGCATGATATTTCCCGTGGTGCAACCCAAAATTTGTTTATAAAATTTATTTGTGATATTTATTATTATTTTTCTTGAATTATGATTTAAATTAAGTTTTTCTTCAATGCAATTTAAAGCAAGATCTAGTGGGATGCTGCTAAATATGGATACATCTTAAGAAACTATTGAATGAGTTTTCAGTACATTATTATTTTTTAAATATTTAAGTTCCCAACCATTTCTTAGAAACGAATTAGTTTAAATAGAAACAAGATTCAGAATATTTGAAATATACTCTAAGAATTGTGAGTTGTAGAACCAACAGTAGACACAATTAATTCCCAACTTACCTATATTAGGCTTGTGAACTTTTGGGAGAGCATAAGCTTTTGCACTGTTTAGAATGTTTTCAATTATATTATCATAATCTGTTCTATGTGACAAAACATAGATTGAGAACCCGTGAAATCAAAACATCGGCCTACGTTATCTCCATTTAAAATTCCTTAGAGGAAATTTGAGTGAAGGTCATACGTGGCCAAATAACAATTTCACGGATTCTCTAAATGACAAGTTTGCTCACCACAACTGAGTCATCGACAGTTTGTCAACACGGGCGTTGGCGCTGTTGACATTCCCATAGAAAACATCTATGTCGAGCTAGTGACGTACGCCAGCGTCTCATCTGTCTATCTCATTCGCGCTCTTTCCTCCCTTAGCTCCATCTACTCTCTGTCTCTTTCTCTCTCTTTCCCTCTCAGACGCCTGGTGCGTGAAGCCGGCCTTTTCAAGGGGAGATTCTAGTCATCCGTGTCTTTTTTTTAAAGAATTGTATTTCATAGTAAAAATAATGTGTCCCTTCCAAATCTTTAACAGTGTAAAGTATAGAGGTTGATTTAATTAAAAAAAAAGTTTTCTTTGTTTTTTATTGTATTTGTTTACAAAATGGTGGCCTCAAAAATGCCCTCCTTTCCAGCTTTCGCTCAAATATTTCGAGAAATTGTTCATAACTTTGTAGAATAACAATAATTGTTCATAATCGTAGTTCGCATGATAGAGACACATTTGAAGAATGAGCTATCCAAATTTCAAGTCAATCGGTTCATTAGTTTCCAAATAAATTTGTCGAACGTGATGAGCCTAATTAAGCCAAAAAAGAGACAAGAAGAAAGGGTAGGCCTAAGTGGTTATCTTGGCTTAAGGCCTATGATATTTAAAGTTAGTCAAAAAAGATAAATTTGAAAGAAAGGAAAAAAAGGGAAAAAAGCAAGAGGCTTCAAAATACATGATATAGAATAAATTCAATAAAGGTCAAACTCATCTCGAAAAATACCATGCACTTCAAAAGGCATCAGTTAGATCGGGCTCCTAAAAATAAGTTGTCAGGGGAAAGAATTTTCTAACCAATAAATAAATTATTATCAGAACACATTATTTACCAGAAAAACACAGTCCAGATTTATTGTACCCATTGATTACAGGTTTTCGATAACAGGTGTCACATAGGAATATGACCAAAATTATACCGTCACATTATTATTTTTCGAATTAAACTTCCTGATTTTGTCAATGTAACCTATGGTCACGCCCTGCTATATTCCGTACTTCATAGATCTACACTGTCATTAATCTATTATGGCCACGCGGACATACGATTCTACCCCTAAAAAAAAGACTCGGAGAATCAAGAACACAAAAGTTAAAATAAAATTTCAAACCCCAATCTTACCAGCGTACGTGAATCGTGGTCGGTTCCCAAATCTTGACTCTAATTTGCAGAGCGCACACCGACCACGAGGCGTAACGCGAACATCGTTATACACCCTTGGCGTTCCGATTCAAAACTCCTAACAAGAAAAAGGAAAGAACTTCGAAAAAGAAGGTTCCCCACCCCAAAATTTTTACCGATATTATGAAATATGGAGCATTTCAAACAATGAAAAAAACGAAGAACACGCGGCACTTATAGGGGACTGGCTGAGCGTTTTGGCGTTATTTCACAAGTTTACCTAACCGCACAGTTTCTACCAAAAAAATCCGACAGAAATTAACTTTCGTTGTCGTTCTCGCAGCCAATAGGCGACGAGAACGCTGTCCCACTATCCCACGCTCGGTTAGCAAGAGTCCAGAGAAACTTTCGCAAGACAGTTTGCTTGTGAATTTCGAGAGGGATAGGTACCGTTCTGCCCTCTCTCTTTCTCTCTCTTTGTCTCTCTGTACCGCATACCAAGTGTCAAGCAAATAAAGTACGGATCGCTTTCTAAGATCTTCGTTTCTTTTCACTCTTCATTTTTGCTTAATCGATTACCCTTCCTCAGCCACTGTAGTTCGTGTTGATTCAGTGTAACTGTGCCGTTGGAAATTCATCGCAGTGGAGTTGTTAAGGAATTTGTGTTGTACGGTATTTCTTGCACAGATAAACCTTTTAATGACAGAGTGAAAGGGATACGGGCCGTAATCCGCCTATCCGCCATCATCGGGCGCAACGAGAGCGGCAGCGTGCGATCTCTTACCTGAAAAGCGATTCGGCCAATCAGGCCACCGTCATACAACATCATTTGAGGGCAGTGTCGGCTAGTTGGGCCACCGCCTCACATCGTCGAGAGGTTGCGTCGGCCAGGAGGGCCACCACCTTAAAAAGTCTTCAGGTAGTGTCATCCAGGAAGGATGTCGCCACCAATTCAACCCATTCAGAGGACGAGACGACCAGGCTGGCCACGGTCGCTCAACAGCAGCGGGAAGAGGAGGCTCTCTGGAAAAGGAGAGCTGTCATCCCACGGATCCGCCAGGAATAGCGGAAGGTGAAACGAGCCCCGCTACTTACTGCTGACCGTGCACAATTTCAGCAGGAATCTGAGAATACTAAACAAGCCGCCACGTTAGACCAATCACGCAAGAATCTTCGATAGGCGGACCGTGCCACCAATCCTAACCGTGCCAGCGACGAACCACCAGCCCCGACTAACTCCAGTCTCGTCTTACCGTATATGCTCGAGGAGCCGGAAATTTTCGTTAACGGAGCCTGGAAACTTTTGAATATTCGCCGGGCCATATAGACCGTATGGCTGGCAGTACCTCCGCCGGAATATGTTCGCAAAAGACCTCGCCGGATAATTCATAACGAGTACGAAGAAAGTCCCGACTGGTATATCTTACTGTTAGAATCTGATCGTACCGAGGAGACCTTCTCACCCTCATTATTGTCATCCCTACCTACTCAAAGTCTTGCACAAGTAACCCGAAGTAATCTCCGCTTCGATTAGGGATTTTGGTTACTAAGAAAAAAAAGGTCAGCGACAAGGGACCATGCACCAATCGAATTCTTTCCAGCTTGGTGGGCCACTTTATGCCTATTTTAGGCGCCATCCCAGCAATTCGCCCTATCCTTAACCACCTCCTTCCTCCTAATGCTCTCACCCCTTCACCCCACAAACAAAGAAAGCCGCATTCGGGGTCCAATTTTTTTTCGTAGGCTTAAGTTTACCCGCCACCATGGGTGCTTCTCTCTCAACCACATGGACGGGTTGACGGCCTGGCAGAAGCTAATCTTAGGCGACATAAAAAAAGTCCAATTGCCACTGCCAACCAGTCAACGAAATATTTCACAAGGCATGCGCCAGCTGAATATAAGGTTGGCCAAGAAACAGAAGGATCAGACCGCTGAGCAGCAGGCTAGACAGAACTATAGAGGGCCTCCTTCGCGCCTGAACACAGCCACAATATCCGCCAGTGCGGTCCTTTTCCCCGCACCATACCCGATCCGCAGGGACGTCTTCTATTCTCGAATCTGCGCGCAAGCACAACCAGACCTACCTACCAATAAAAGAGATGTTTTTCTCAAATTAAATTCGTCGTTACAAAAAAGGATGTTTGGCTCAATTTCATTTTAATTTATTAGAACCGTAAGCCATAAAAAAATCGATGATTTAACATTCAATCTTCTGCTTTTTGTTCAAATAATAAATATCTTATAAGATTATATCTGTAAAGTATACGCATATCAAAGCAGAATTTAGTAAAGTTTGAAAACCGTAAATAGTATCGTTTAAAAAATATAAGTAATAAAGAACGCATAACGTCCTTCCAAGCACGTTTCCCAATCTACAAATTTAAAATAAAAAATTTCTAAATAATTTTAGCTATTTTTTATATCAGAGAATATCTCTTTAAAAAATTATTTTTGTTCCCTGGGGTCCACTTTAAATCGGGTGAAATATGTAAAATTCCCGAAGACCTTTGAAATACTTGGAAGTACGGTCATATCTCTTAAACCTTGTCAAATTCTTTAAAGACTTTTCGTTAAACTCAGGCTTATTGAAAGTAGTAAAGTACTTAAAAAAGTGTAATCCTCTTTTTCTTATTTACAGATTTAGGTTCACTTTTTGATTGTTTACCGAATGGCGAACGTATTCCTGGTACTCCTCGTCGCAGAGCTTCAAATTCTGCCGAGTGCTCTTCTGATCCTGCCGAGCCACCTCCTCGTGTCAGATCTAGGTCTCCTCGTAATACCGATCGCGCACCTGAGAAACATCTTGCCCCTGCCGAGTCACATCTCTATATCAGATCCTACTCGCTGCCTGCCAGTTCCAGTGCTCTCGCTGTGAGGCTTCCTTCTCTTGATGGAAAAGGATGTGGAATAGAGTACCTTAAATATATTCGGATTATTTCCCTTTCTATTCCGCACCGGATATACGAACTTCGAAAATACACTTTTCCTGACGATAAATCATTTAAAATAATAATACAAAGGAATAAATATGGACCCATTCCAGCCCAAGAACAAATTGTATTATCAACCTCTGGTGGTGACGCCTTCGCAATATTGAAAAGTCATAATGTTTTCCTTGGAATGTATACTCGAATTAAAAGCAATATGAAACGTTTTAAAATAAACATGGAAAGCGGTAATATTACCCTGTTAAACCCTCAAGAAATTACGGAAACTCCAGTAGGTGATCACCGCCTAATCAGCATGAATTATATTATCAAGCATGATGAAATTCCCGATTTAAATTTGGTCTGAAATCGTACATTTAACTATTAAACAGAGTATGATATAAATATACTATAGTTTGTAAGTCTTCAATCGTTTGCTTAAACAATTCTTTTTTTATTCCTTTATAAAACACCTGAAATATTATAAAGTTAACTGCACGTGATATTTAAATTAAAAGATATGTCTTATAAATTAATAGCCTTACGCTCTCAATTCTAAAGTGCGATGCTACCGTTGCGGCTAAAATTTTTTATCAATGTGAATTTCAAAAAGTCTTTAATTATATTTAAAACTTGTAGATATAAACAATCTTTTCTGGGAACGAGAGTTAAATAGTGAATTAAAAATTTTAGTTCATTTTTCTAAAACAATAATCTACGTTGAAAATGGTTACTAAATTAATAATTTCAAGAAGCAATTAATGATTAAAAATAGATAATGTTAGATAATTGAAAAAAACATTCGCAATATTTATTATATTTTGCATCGTTTGAAACTAAATAATATAATATACTTCATTTATTTTAAGTTTTGACTTAAATATTTACTGATTATTAAATAAGTAATTACTTGTATCAAATAAATAATAAGCTTTTTAGAATTAATTCTAAAAAAAATTATTAGTATTTTTTATTTCTTCCTATTGATTTATATTAATATTTAGATAAATAACAATAAATAATGCTCAAAACTGCGACAATTTCATCGAATATCCGTATAAAAGCAATTTTTAATCAGTGTTTCAAGCATATAAAAATTATTTCTTGAATTGGAAATAACAGGAATTGTATAAAGATCTTATAAAGAAGTAAATTGAAAGACACGTGCTCCTCGAACGAAAAAACGAATTCCCCTCTAAACTTTTTTGAACCTCATAACATTTTTTAAACGAACTTTGCATGATTTAAATTAGTACCGATTTACTTTAAAACTTCGTTTTGTTTTTTCTTTTATTTAACAATTTGATTCTTGAGAACATTTTTGGTCATTTTTGCTCATACTATTCACATTTTTAAAGAAAATTGTTCATTCAGAAATACATTCTTTTTAATTATTGTTATTTACAATTTTTTAAATTATTTCATACAGTTTTGAGCATTAGGAAAATTTGTTCGTTAAAAGTATTTGTTTATTCCATTTAAAATAAATAAACAATATTCAACAGAACCATTTTTTGTTTATTTGAATCTATAATTTCCTGGTTTAGCCATTTTATAATTCAGTAATTTTCTGCCGGGAGTTTGGTTTTTCGGTAGTGTTCAAATAAGCTCATATCATAAACTATAGAGAACTTTATCATTTACAAATTTTTAAATTCGGGACTTTTATATTTCGGCAATTTCATAATTTTTGCAATTTTATTTTTTGGGGTTTTTCCGGTCGTTCCCTGACAAAATTTCAGGTTCAAACTTTGAAATAAATTTTAATACACCAATAACATCGACTAGGAACGTGTTTGAAGTGTTCCTTGTACATATGCCGGTCAGAGAGTTACGCCATTTTTTTAATCGTCTGCATTTATGTTTCATACAACAAGATTTTTCTTCATATTGTAAAATTTCACCTTAGAAAGAAACACATATCTTATTCTGATAATAGAATATACAGATGACTTACAATTCATTTTTCTTATTTTCTATCACAGATGTTGCAGATCGGATAGTGTATGCTTTTAACCGTATTCGAAAGCGCTATAAATTATAACTACAGTAAATTCTACCAAATCGAAAGTATTTTTGTCTCGCGGAAATAAGTTTAGCTAGAAATTAAAAAGATACTTTGTTCATTCGAATGTATGTTTAACACGTTAAATACAAAATTTTCTTGGAATAAATATGCATTTATTTTTCGTAACCTAATATCCCAGTGGGCACAAAATTTGGCGACGTCTTTACGACATCGTTACGACATCTTCACGACAACTTTACGACATCCTATGTCCATGTCATTTCGGTATCTTTGCGATATCGTAAAGACATCGTCAGATCATAAGACTCATTTACGACATCGTAAAGATACCTTAACGACATGGGCATAGGACGTCGTAAAGTTGTCGTAAAGATGTCGTAACGATGTCGTAAAGACGTCGCCAAATTTTGTGCCGAATGGGATGCTGGAACCTGAAGAATTGTCAATCTTTTAATTTATAGTACTGTATTTTTCATCCAAGAAGTAGAATTATGTCACTGAAAGCAAAATTTATTAGACCATTGACATAAACTATTGTTTTGATAATGCAACATTTAAAAGCACTAGAACTTTTAATTTAAGAATACTGTTTCTCAGCGTGGTTGTTTGCAGATCATCCTTTTTCGCGTATGGAAACGGAACTGATGAAAATATTCGAAATTCGTCGAGAGAAGAAAGAGACTATGTACCTCTCGCGTTTTCAGTTTACTAGCTAAAATAACTATAGTATCTTTAAAATTAATTTAAGATGTTAGAGAGAAGTCATCTAAAAGTGGAATTTTATTTGGCAGCTGTCAGTTCGTATATGTAAATTACTCAAGCAATTGCCAACCAAAATCTATTTTTAACAAATTGTAATGAAACAGTAAATCTCGAAAAATGACTTTTCTTCATTAATTGTATTATAACCTAATAAATTAATTTTTAATTATTCTCACACACTATAAATGATTTAAACACTGTTTTAGTATATATATAAAATCTTATTTTACAAAGATAACAAACAGCCTTTACATTTTTTAAATTTTTGCGAAAAAGAAACTACATTTTTTATGATTAGGGGAGGGTAGGATGAAACGGGGTATCCTCATGAATTAGGCAAAGAGTCATTTCATTTACAAATTTAACACGTTTATAAACATTATTTTTCATTTTTTCTTTTTATTTCCTTTTTCTGGTAAATGTAATTTGCCTTTTAGCATTTTTCTACTTTTGTCTTCTTCCAATTTCATTTCTTCTTCTGCCATATCACTCTCGGACTAACTCCGCCTTTTTGACGATCCGGGTCCTTTCTATGGTATATTTTCTTACACCAAAACTTTTGAAGAATCAAAATTTCAGTTGAAATTCTTTAAATCCTAGAGTTAGAGAATTTTTATGCGAATAGGAAATTGTTCGAGCAGTTTTCAACATTCGAAATACTTTTTAAACCTTCAAATTGAATGCCGGTTCAACTTTTTAAAATATTTGGAAATTTTCCATATCTTGCAATATTTTCCTTATTTTACACATTTGAAAATTATCTTAAGATCGTGTCATTCTTCTTATAACATGTCATTATACATCTAATTACAAGTACCTTAATGTTTGCATGTCATAAGACAGAATTTCGTGAAGAATCCTCGAGGAAAAATTATGTTTTATACCTGATAATGTCGAATAATGATAGCTCGTCCAGGTAATCGTTGAAGCGTGACCAATAGCTATTTATAACGCAACACATCTTAAGAAAATGTTAATGTATTTTATTCAATTGGTGCATTTGGAAGATACCCTGAAATAACAGGTCGCTCCAGTAACTGTTAAAATGTAATCGATCTCTGTGTAGTACTGAACTTCATTGAATAAGATGCTATTATAGGAAATCTCCATTCAAATCACTTGTAAAAAAATATTGAAAACGTTAATGTAAAACGTAGAGAAACTTAATGGAACGAGTTGTGTCAGACCACTCATAAGTCTGCACATATAAACTCTAGACGGTAAAATCTCTTGCATTCCCTTGATACTTCAGATATAATTTTTTTAATCCATGAGAGTCTTTAAATTTGGGCAAATATAAGTTGGCGAAGTTTGAAGAGATAACACCATCGACTCTTCTTACTAAAGTAACTAGAGCTATCCACCAGAAGAACAGAGCAGAATGCAGCAAACAAAAAGCGCTTTATGTATGTAAGCAAATTTCTATCAGCTCATTGAAGCTGAAGGCACAGGTGCTAGGAATATTGAGAATGAAGTACCGGATCCACTAAAACCACATCCGGACATTAATAAAATTTACATAAACTGCGAAATCCCAAACGAACTAAAGCACCTTAAAAGGAATTCCGGTCGTGTTTTACTAGAGTTCAGACATGCAGAGCCACACAAAGGCATTCTTTGCTCAACCATTAGCATGCTGACCTAAGCAATTCTTTGTCCAAGGAAGTGATCAAGATGCGAAATAAAAAGTCAGGATGAATATGGATTTTAGCAAGGTAAAGTGCAAATTGGGTTGATTGTGTCAAAACCAGAAAGGAAATAAGACTAAAAAGCTGATGAACCATGTTAAACAAATCATCTACCGTCGGTATGTCGAGACATTGACACCAAAAATATTGGATGACACTATAGACAATAGAATGTAGACCAACAAGGCAGCAAAATCGAAGCTTTTAAGCAAATGGAAGAAGATTCAGACGTTTAAGCGGTTCAAAAAACCACAAGCAACGGTATAGCTCCTGATTAGGAAACAATACGAGATTATATTTTGGAATTGATTGTTCATTTAAGAAGAATTTGTATTCAGCCTAAGCTATCCAGGATAACAAGTACAGCGACCTAAGGAATCCATTTAGTACAATTTAGAGAAATGTCTGTTTAGAAAATGCACTCAGCATCTCAAAAATCTGGAAGTCAGTAGCGTATTCGCAGCAGCTCAGAAGGCAGTTTTTTTACGCAACTGTCGCATTCTAAGAAAATCCCTAGACCTTCAGGAAGCAAGCGACTAAAAACCCGTTGAGTACCTAATCGCAGCTATAAAAAATCATCCAGAGATGTCTAATTTTACTTTTAACGCTCGCGATGCTGTGTAAGGACAACAGGGGTGAACAATGAACTCCAATCTGCATTATGCTCCTAATTTTGTATATACTACAACGTCATCGCTAAAGATTCCAAAGATATTGTTGAATTAGTTTATAACTGTTTTATATATCAGGAACACGACTTATTTTGTGGCTGATGACGAAAAACCGGGTTAATCTGAAAACAAGTTGTGGAAAAAAGAATAAGAATAAATTAATCCTAATAAAGCTGTCAACATAAATGCTCTGAGCCTTTTAAGATAAAATAATTGTATGAATATGACTGTTTAGCCTCTTATAAATTTATAAGCTCACGAGCCCCACAAAATAATCAATATACGTGATTTGTGCTCCAAAAAGGAAAAGCTACTAATAACTTAGAACAGTACATACTTACGAAACATCTGATTAATCATTAGTATTATATTCCTCAAAATCAACTTGGATTAATTTTTACTACATTTTGTAAAAATTATGATCCTTTCTATTCTGGTCCTAACCTTGGTCGTGATGAATCTTTGATGATAAACAATTTACTATTGCTCGTAATGATTAGACACATTTTGAAGACTGTTACATTAATTACTATTTTGCATATGTTTTAATCGGAAATATCTACTTTACAAAGTTAAATTTTAGTCGCTCTTTTTATTTCCAGGGTATTTAAATCAGTTCCTAAAATAAGCACCTTGCAAATTCTGCAGCACTTTTTACTGCTAAAATAAACGATTTGGGTGTTTGATTTTAAATTTGAAGTCTTAATCACTAGTCCCTACTAGTGGACAACATTTTTGATCTCTTTCTGAAAAAGAATAGGCAGGGCATTAGCGAAAGATTGAAGCTTTAATAATCGCAATGCATTGACTTATTTCTCTAAACACTAGTTGCATTTACAATTTTAGTCTTAATACGGATCAAATACAATATTTTTTATAGTTTTACATTTCCTTTCTTTATTATATAATTCTTAGGGATTTAGCGTCCGCCAGCCACTGGAGTTTTATTTACTTCTGTAGGGTTTAACAGGGTAATCATCCCGCTCTACATGTTTTTTTACACGTTTCATGTCGCCATCAATTCGATTATGCATTCCAATAAGAAAATTATAACTTTTCAATATTGTAAAGACGTCACCACTGAATGTTGATAATTGAATTTGTTCTTGCGCTGAAATAGGCCCATACTTATTCCTTCCTGTTCTTATTTTAATTTCTTTATCGTAAGCAAAAGTGTATCTTCAAGGTTCGTATATCCAGTGCGGATTCCAACAGGAAATAAGCCAAATAAATTCGAGGTTTTCTATTCTTCCTTCTTTTTCATCAACAGAAGGAAGCCGTATAAAAAGTGACATAGAACTGACAGGAAGCGACTTGAACCTGGCAAACGGAAAATAGGATCTGAGATGAAGATGAGGCTTCGTAGGGGCAAGAGGCTTCTCAGATACAGGATCAATATTAGCGGGAGACCTAGACCTGAAACGGAGAGGAGGCTGTGCAGCAGGAGAAGCGCACTCGGAAGAATTTTAGGGTCTGCGGCAAAAATCAATAGAACCAGGTTCACTATTGGGTAAACAATAAAAATGTAACCCTAACTCTGCTAAAAAAAGAGGATTACATTTTTTCAAGTTCGTTAGTACTTTCTCTATGGCTTAGCTTGACGAAAAATTTTCGAAGACTTTGACACGATTCTAGAAATATGGTAGTACCTCCAGGTATTACTAAGGTCGTAGGGAATTTTACAGATTACTCATGATTTGTAGTGAAATTTAAGGTATAATAGTATGTAACATCACTCTGGGTTAGGCGTGTCTTTAACGCTGGCAGGCCAATGTTCGCAGGACGAGTAGTAAAATCACGGCCTATAAGTGTCAAAGTTGAGGTTTTGAAGTATTTTAAAACTAACTTTCAGTTGTCTAAGCAATTTTTATATTTTTAATTCAATATTTTATTTATTACTTTTTTATTTTTAGTTACAGATGATTGGGAATTTTTTAAACAATAACTAATCCCTACATTGTGCATTTTTCACAATTTTTTAGGATGATCTTTGCGAGTCTCAAAAACAAACTTGTGGAGAGAGTATTGAATTTTAAATTTGCTTTGGAAACAGACTAATTTTTTATTTGTACGTTTATTTGAAAGCTCAAAAAGTGTTCGCAAACTAGAATAAAGAAATAAATAAAAAACAGAAATCGTGTAATGAAAAATCTATGGTTCAGGAAGCTCGGCGGTTTTTCAAAATCAAATAGTTCTGTTTTACTTTATCTTATGCAAATTCCAAAAACATTTCTAGATATGAAAATGTATTTATGAAACATTTTTTTACATTGTTCATGATTTGTATCCTTTGCTGAATTATTCTACGCATATTTCTTCAAAATTAAACTATTTTTTTATTTCACCCTGAGCAATTACAATTTATATTTTAAGAAAACTTTGATTTTTAATTTTGAAAAATGTCGATTTTTTCAATTTAAATTAATGATTAGATTAAAAAAAATTATTTATACTAGCAGTTATTATTTACTTTTTATTTTTTCAAACTAAATGTATTTTCATTTTTTGTTATCGTTTTTCATTGGTGCCTCTTCAAAATGTTGATCCATGAATGAGCAGTGAGCAAGGTTCGAGCGTGTATCCCCACCAACTATTCGTACGTCTAACCCCTCCCTCCAGTCGTGCGCTCGTTTGTTCCGTTTTTACTCGGAGAACTAGTCTGCTGAATTTTTGCTCGGAAGAAATTTTGTTCCGTTTTCACTCCGAAGATTCGTTTGTTGTCTTTTCACTTCGAAAAATTGTTTTAATAAATAAAGAAATGCATACGTCACTCAAAAAACTAAGCGATGCGTATTTTTTTGTCTGTAGAAAAACACTTCAGGGCGGTGGAACAGTCCCACAATTATAGGGGTCTAAAGTGTCGATTGTATAGTTTTGTGTATAAAAACCAAATTGATTTCGATCAAACCCACTGGAAAAGTTTCCTCGTGATATAACCTCTAAATATATTTGATGTTCGTTATATAACTATCTTACAGTTGTCTTTGTATATGGAAAGTATATATTATCATAGATACAAAATTCGGGGTAGCCACCCCAAATAATTTTCTGAAATGTTTTTGGCGAAACATGCCAACTTCATTTTGTTCTCAAGGGCAAAATACATTATTTTCTAATATTTTCCTGGGAATTTCATTATTATTTTATTTTAGAAAATGAGGTTATTCATCCTTCATAGCGGGGAAACTATTCCAAAATGTTTGATCCAAATCGATTTGGTTTTTCTAAACAAAAATATACAATCGACATTTGAGACTTGTATCTCTGAGGAGCTGCTCCGCCCTCTTGAAGTGTTTTTCCAAAGAAAAAAAAAATACATGTCAATTAGTTTTTCGAGTACTGCAACATATATCAGGAAGTGTCAAATGGGCCAAGGACACTTGGAGTACCTTCCTTGTTATTCCCATCTTCGTATCAGGTTCCACTCGCCGCCTGTCAGTCCTAGGTTTCCTCCTGCCAGGACAATGAATCTTCCTATATAAGGCTTCCTTCTCCCGATAGAAAAATGTGTGGAATAGAATATTTAAAATTTATCAGGGTTATTTCACTTTAGGACCCGCACCGGTAATACAAACTTTGTAGATGTACTTTTCCTAACGATGTGTCAATTAAAATCAGAACACGAAGGAATAAGTATGGGCCTATTTCAGCTCAAGAACAAATTGTATTATCATCATCCGGTGGTATTGTCTTTGCAATATTGAAGAATTACAATATTTTTGTGGTAATATTTTAGTTATAATATGACGATTCAAAGAGTTTGCAAATAAATATGGAAACCGGCATGATTACCGCGTCAACCTCAGAAGAAAAAAATTACGTTTCAATGGGTGATCGCCGCTACACAACGATGCATTACATAATAAGGCATGCTTAAGCGATTATTTTTCATAAGCAGATACCAAATTTTATTTCATTCCAGAGATCGTGGCGCACAAGGATTTGCTGAAATTATCTTAAGTTCGAACATAAAAATTCTTGGAACTTCTTTGTGAAATAGATGGGAATATTGCTATTTTTATTTTAACTTATTTTGGTAGAAAATCAGAAGCATAGATTTGAAATAAATATTTTATGTTAAAATTGTAGATTCAGTTTTAGTTATTTAGAGTAGTACTATTAAACGAATAAAAAAAAAGGTATTTAGAAAAAAATAGGAATGTTGAAGCCACTGTGGGATAGGGAATGTAAAAATATTGAAAGGAAGTACAAAAAGTGGAAATGAGTAACTATGAAAATGAAGGAGTATGTAGAAATAATAAAGAAATTAAGGTTTACGTGTAAGAAGAAGTAGCAGGAAAAGTAGGAAGATTAAGAAGAGAAGTTTAGAAGTGTTAAGATATAAGGGGAAGTGTGGTAGATAATACAAGAATCCAACGACTAAATTTGGACCACAACGAATAAACGAAAATCAAGAATTCTGTTGTAATCTGAAAAAAAAAACAAAAAAAAAATAAAATAAAATTTTCGGACAAAAATAAAAAAGAGGAAAGAAAAATGAGAAGGCAGCCTCCTCTTTTTTATTTCAGTCCGAAAATTTTATTTTAATTTTTTGTTTTTTCAGATTGCAATAGGATTTTTGGTTTTCGCTTATTCGTTGTGGTCCAAATTTGGTCGTTGGATTCTTGTTTTGTTTAACAGGATTTTGCATCAATTTGATTGTTGGACGTTAAATGGGATTTTTAATTAGGATTTTGGTCTAATTTAAATTTCATAAATTTTGGTAAATAATAAACAGGTTTAGGAAAAATAGGGTGGGGATCATTGAGAAGATAGGATTGTAGGAATAAAGGAAATTATTTTAAAGAATCATTTAAGAGCTCAGATTCACAAAATAGACATAAGGGAGATTAGAAGAACAAGATGATGATAGAAGTGGAAACAAGAAAAATGTATTGATCTTCCCAAAATTTTAGAATGATGTTACAGCTTAAATTATGTAAAATTTTTCAATAATTTTTTGACAATGTCAAAATCTGGTAGAAATAAAAATATATTTCAGTGGTTGCTAAATGTGGAACCTAATGCTGTTATTCCTAGTCACAGAGCTTCTTATTTTTCCGAATATTCTCCTTCTGCCGTGCCTCCTCTTCGTGCGATGTCTGAATATCCTAATGCCAATCATTCACTTGAGAGGCCTTTAGCTCCAACCGACTCCAATCTTTGCTTCAGGTCTCACAGGTCGTCTTACAGTTCCAGGTCTCCTCCTGCCAGATCCATCGATCTTAATACGATCTTACTTACTGCTTTCTTCTTCTGATTGAAATGGATGGGGAATAGAATACCTGACATCCATTCGGATTATTTCTGTTTGGAATTCGCCCCAAGTACAAGAACTTCGATCACACTATATCGGGAATAATAATAGGTTTTGGGAACTTTATACTGAATGAAATAGCATAATCGAATTCCAATTTCACTATTTTTACTATTTTGCCACTCGTAGATGGTTGACAATTGCTAAGTGTTTTTTTATTTTTTTGAGTCCGGTCTTTTTCCTTTTTGGACGCTTACCTTGTTTTCGTTTCTCGACCTTTATTTCCTTGCACCACGCCAGGGTCAATCAGTATTGAAATGCGACTTGCTTTACGGCCTCTAAGTTTTGCTTGCACACAAGAAGGAGCTTTAGGAAACAACAGAATGCTTTGAAGTGTTGCATTTAAAACATCAGTGGATAAATTAGCAGTTGACGAGCCTGTCTGTGTATGGGACGCATCTTCCTCTTCATTAGCAGATTCACCTACTTCAAAATCAGATTCAGTTGCGTTAAGGCAATCTGACGTTGCTTACTTCCTAAAACCAGCTATTTGCTCACGTGACTCAATTTTTCGATCCTACCCCTCTGAATATCACTTTTATCAACCTTTATTCAGGCAGATTTTACAAAAATTCCAATGAAATTTATTTCTCCCAGTTTATATTCTGTACCTCTTAATTTATACGTTATTATTTAGGTACTTTCGGAGGTATATCCTACTTGGAAAACTAGAACCTTGCGGCTAATATTATATATAATCAAGACAGCATAACGTATATTTTTTCAGGTTCTGTTCCTAAAATGGCAGGTAAAAAGGAGATTTTATACGAAATGTTTGCTGAGCGAAAAGTTTTACGACGGGAAGAAGCGCGCAACAAAGGGGTAGGAATTAGGCCACTATTTAAGCGTCGCATTTTGGCCAAGCGATTTTCCATTCAAAAAGCGATCCAGAAACACGTACTTGCTCAAAATTAAAAAAGACTTAACTCAGAGTAGGGTTATTAAGATCAAAAATGTCACTAATGAATAGTGCTTTAAAGAGCACGGTTAGTATGGATATCAATTTTGGTACATTGGCGCGAGAGAGTTGGGCCATTCTCCCCTATCAATTTTGATAAACATATTTAGGAATGAAATTTAAAAAATTCTTATGACCTAAAGCGGCTGTTCTTGAAAGCATACTGCGCATACGAGAATTCTGTCAAAGCCGCGGACGGGTGCAGTCGTTGTTTCGTCATTTTGTAGCAGCTATTATCAACGCTACAGAATTCGAGAAAATGTATTCACTTAAAAAGGAATACTCTGAAAAAGAGGAAATGCAAATGCTAAGAAGATGTGCATACTTTCAATTTTTTCACACGAGTGCTATATTTTTTTAGGCCAAAATTGAAAAACAAGGGTGAAATTATTAGTATTTTCATATATTAAAAAATATAAATTCAATGATCAATGTAATTTTAAAATCAAACTTACCTTGATTCGTTATAAGGGAAACGAAACTTACTTCCCCCTTACGAAAGCCAAAAATTTTCATTATCCTGCCACCGCGCGACATGGCACATTAGTCGAATAGTAAAATGTTTGAAAACGTAAACAAGTTTTCTAACTTTAAAGTCGGAGTTATACTGAAAATTCCAGAACCTTAACACAGCCCACTGCAGATGTGAAATCTCCAAAAAAATATGGTTTGCGAAATAAGGACATAAATATTGAACATTTTCAGTATTTCGAAAAATGTTTGTAAGAACTATTAAATATGCAACTTTGCTTATCAGTAAGTTTTTGTTATCTACTCTACTATTACAACCCCTAGTGACAATTTTTTGTAAATAACCGGAAGATTCAATTAGGGAACTTCCGGCTCAATGAGAGTCCCTGGGTCTGTTTACACGAACATGATTTTAAGTAATAGCACTCATGACCACTTGGATTAGAGATGGACGAAGCCTTGCAGCATTCAACGTTGTTTAGGAACAGCTGAAATTGATGATTCGAGATGATTGCGATCGTGTACAACTAATCAATCTAAATAAAGTCTCTTCAATTTGTAGTTTTCAATTAACAAAAGATCTGATTTTGAGGTTGGGAATCTCTCAATTTTCGGACCTTTAAGTAATCGTTCAACAATGGGCAGACATTATTTCTAAATAAGAATCACTGATGACATTCGTTCTTTTACTTCGCTCTTCTTTACGATAACTAAGGAGTAATAGGGCTTTAATTAAACGTTCACTTAAACCTAGTCGAAAACTAAAAGCATAAAGGGTCAAACTCGGGCGAGTACAAGGTGACAACTCGAATCATTAGCCGATTCTTCAAACAAGCTTCAACTCAAAGTCATGTTGATACGACTGTGGCATCGCATAATGCCTAACGACGAGTGTGCTGATCAGGCGACTCCTAGCGGCCATGAAAAAAGTATGAATCTTTAAAATTATTTCGTCAAAGTTGAGCGTCTAACGTTAATACGTTTGATCTATTGGGACGCAGAAGTACTGGCATAATTGTTATTGAACTATACTCAATGTAAGTTTATTTATCCGTAAGACTCTAAATAAGTAACATTAACTAAAATTTTTTGAAGTGAAATATTAGTTTCCAAATTTCGTCCCTGGTGATCTTCCAGAACCAGCCAAAATGATAATAGCAATATTTCACTATGAAAATTAGGAATTTTTCTATGACCTTCCGAATTCATTATACAAGTTGAAGAAGAGTTGAAAAATTCGAGAGGTTCATAAATTTTATTTAAAACATATCTAAAGTGATATATCATCTTTCAGAACTTTGAAAGAATGCCCTTACTAGTAGAGATTCGATGTGAAATCTTATCACGTTTTATAGATTTAGATTTACATGTTGTATTATATAATTCATCGTAATGTGGCGGTGACCACCTACTGGTGTGTCATTAATTTCTTCTGATGTTAACTGGGTCACCTGGCCGCTTTCCATGTTTATTTTGCAACGTCTGTAATTGTTACTATATCGTTTATACATTCCAACAAGAATATTATGACTCTTTAATATTGCAAAGACTTCGCCGCCGGATGTTGATAATACAATTTGCTCATGAGTTGGAATAGGCCTATACGTATACTCTTCTGTTCTCAATTTAATTGATCTATTGCTAGGAAAAGTGTATCTTCGAAGTTCGTATATCCTCTGCGGATTCCAAAGGCACATAAGTCGAATAGACTCAAGGTATTCCATTCCACATCCATTTCCATCAGATGAAGGAAGTCTTATAGGAAGATCCATAGGCATGGCAGGAGAAAACCTAGATCTGACTGGCGACGAGTGGCACCTTGGACGAAAATGGGTGTTGGCAGGAACAAGAGGCCTCTCAGCTGAATTATGCATAGGACGGGGAGACCTCGACCTGGTACGAAAAGAAGTTTCAGCGTGAGGCATTAATCTTAATTCTGCAACCAGAAAGAGAGGATTACATTTTTTTAAGTTGCTTCGGTGATTCTACCAGGCATCAGATTGTCCAAAACTTTTCACAGAATATCTAATATTTAACCAATTTTCATAAACGAATACAGAATTCGCTACTCCCTAACAAAAGGTCGCGCAGGCGGTGGATGTTTACAGGTCATCTTTTCTCGTGCCCCGGAACGAAAGTCATGAAAATCCTTGAAATACATCAAGAGAGAAAAGAAATTATTTGCCACTCTCATTTCTAGTTTACTTACTATATTACTAGAATATCGTCGCAATTACTTTAAGGCGATAGAGACCAGTTCTCTGAAATTAGAGTTTTTTATCTACAGCTACAAGAACTTTTACTTTTTGAAAAATCAAACAAAAATACGAAATAAGTAGGTTTGAGTTGAAATGTCAACCAAACAGATAAAGCGATGAAAAAGAAATAAAATCTTAACAAAATAGTTCAATTTTCAATGAAGGGAAGAAAACTTTCAAAGATAAAAAATTAGTTTTTGAAGAAAGTAGCTTAACTTTTAAGCATACAGTCTCATTTTTAACTTTTTTGCCCAAAAAATCAAAAAATTCAGGTGGTTGATACAAGGCTGAGGAAGCCAATGAACGTCGTTTAACAAAAATAATCAAAGGTTCACGGTGGAGGTTTGGGCCCCTTTAACCTTGAAATTAAAGAATCCTTACGTTTCCAACCCTCGAAAATAGGAAAGACTTCACTGTATTTTTCTTAAAGACATTTAGAAGAAAGATCCGTGTGTGATTAATGGTTTATAGTTTAAGAGATAATTAATAGTTTTGACGTAGGGTTACCTTGATGATTCGTATCTTCGTTACCCCTCCCGAAATTTGACAGAAAGTCCCTTGTTCTGGGCGGCATGCCAGACGATATTTCTGTAAAAAGGTTAGAAAAAGGACGCGGTTGTATTTAAAAAATCAACTTCATTTAAACAATGATAGAAAACCACTGTTAAGGCTTTGAATTGGTTGCGAGATTTCTATCTACGTAATCTATTTACAAGTGATAACTTCATACTAAAAAAAATATATAATAATCCTCCTAACTTGTTTTACTTTACTTTTAAGTTACAATCTAAATTTAAATTTTGTTATTTAACACAAAACAGGCCGTATAAAAAAGAAGTATTGCTAAGTATTGGATCTAACACTTCTTTACGAATATTGATGGAAAGACCAATACTTTTTTGCAAAAACAGTACGGGATCCGATACTTGCTAACACTTCTTTTGCAACTGGGAGTAACACAGCATTTTTCAAGATGCCTATTTCAAAACCTGATTGAAATACTCTGCAAAACCTACATTATTTCGGCTTTTCTCCCTTAGGGATAATTTTCTCGAAAATGCAGAAAACTTTCAGAGCTTTATGTTTTAAAAAGAAGACCTAATATAATGCTTTACATACCAGTAAAATTAAGAATAATGTCCAAAGTTAAGACCAGATTGCAAACGTTCTTCATTTCTCTCAAAATGTATAAAAATGTATTTGCGCAGAATTTAAAGAAAAGCGTAACTAATGAATTATCAGATCATTTATGAGCATATATTGTTCTGAAATATTTACGTTTTTCCTCTTTCCGAAATTAAGTGGCGGATATGAATTATTGTAAGGGGCTAAAATTTAATTTAGTATCACCTTATCAATTTAGTATAATTTCAGCTCTTGCGAGCATATAATTATTTAACATCTAAAGTTTAGATCTTTTATGTTGACGATTTAGTAAATTTAATTTAATTGGCATCCATTGGAATTAATTTTACCTTATCAATTTTGTTGTTTTTTTGTTCTTGAGTGAACACGGTTTTTTATTATCAGACAGCGACAAAGTCAAACGCCTGATAAGATTAGGATGGTATAAATTAATTCAAAAGGATATTTGAGATATTTTTCCATCATGTTGTAGTAGATTCAAAATAAAGAATCACAAAATTGGAACAGGAGGAAGGGAAGCATGTTTAATATTTTTCCATATTTTCTTCACTACATAAGAAACTTAGCTCGCTATGCTTATGAATCTTGATTGTATAGGAACGAACGTCCGCTTTCCCAACATTTTTTTCAGGGAAATTTTTTTTTACCATATCAATTGTTAATAAATGTCAAAATAATGAATTATTATGGAAAATTTCACAAAAAATACAAACTTTCATTTAATCGCTTCTTTATTCAATTATTTTCTTCCCAAATTTGTGAAGATACATCACTAAAAAGCAAAATGCTTCCGTCCATATACCCTAAGCTTAAAAATCTGTAGGTTAATTTTCCAAAATTGAGGCTGGCCAAGTCCAATATGGTGGCTAAAAGTTTTCGGGGGCGCTGGTGATAAATACGAAATCAGACTTTTCAAACTTCAGGATGCTGAATCCAATATGGCTGCCAAAAGTTACTGAAACATTCCAATTTTCATAAAATTTCGCATATCGGGAGCTTTCAGACCACTGATGATGAATCCATGATCAGATTTTCAAAATAAAAAATTCCGGATATTAGATGGCTACTAAAAGTTACAGAAACCGCTGCCAAAAATAATACAAAATGGTCATCAATTTGAGGCAGGAATTGAACCCACAAGCAAAAAAAATTCCTGAGGAATAGATAAATTTTTTAATAATTAATTTAAGTTTTCAAAAGAATAAGATAACGTAATTCGTAAATAACGATTTCGTAAAGACGTCGCCAAATTTTGTGCCCACTGGATACTTAAATGCTTCTTATTTACTAATGGGCTAGAGAATTTTCCAAATAAAGACATTAAAGCTAATTATTCTTAATACATTTGCTTGTACACTAGTAGTTAAATGGATCAGCAAAAGCCTGCTGCTTTCATGGTGAATAATACCAATGTAATATTCTTTGAATTTCCATAACAAGTATTTGTAAATTATTTTTTTGAATAAGTCACACTTTTAATTGCTCGTCAATTCAAAACTAAAACTTTAGTATGGTTCAGGCATTTTAACAAAAAACGAAGTGGTAAGTTAATAAATAATTGGACAATGTGAGACATAAAATCTTCTAACAAAACAAATTAGAACAAATTAAAAGAAATTAGAGCTATCAATTCAACTCCGTTTATTTTTAAAACAAAAATTAAAACTTCGACAACGTTTCGGCATCACGGAGTGCCTTTTTCAGAGTATCTAAATAATGATTATAATAAGCTAATACATAATGAAAATAAATATAAATAGTTTTAAAGAAGCTATTATTTATAAGTAAAAAATATCAAATAATATCTTAGTTTAAAACGATTTGTCAATTTTTTTTGTTTCGGTTTCATAATCATTAATAATGTAGTTTTTACGCTGAAAAAGCCTCTTCAATTTTATGAGGCTTTCTCTTTTTACTCATCCTTAATAATTGTTTGGAGTCTTACTTTTTCTTTAAACTTTAATAACGTATAAATTATTTTGAGTTGTGACACTGTCTTATTCTCTTCCCTCCTTCTGCCTTCTCTTTCTCCATGTCATTCTTTTGAACCAACTCATATAGCTTTCTTCCTTCCGCGTGCATTCTGCTAACTTCATCTATCTGCAAACATTCGCTCTAAAATACCTTTACATTTCCACCTCCATCTTTGCACCACTACGTCTGTTCTTCTTCTCCCACCAACACTCCCTAACCAATTTACTTCCCCCCTCTTCCAAAAATTTCTCCTTATATTTACACGCACGACTCCCTGTTGGAATCCCTAGACTCGTTCTTCCTGTCTCCCTCCGGACAATATAGTTCGTCGTATTCCCTTCCAACGTGTACCCTAATTACCTCCTCAATTGCCTTCCAACCCCACACCTCCACTCATTAAAATAAGACACTCATTACTAGCGAATCAAACAATTTCATTCTCCTTTCAAAATCATCTGCGAACAATCTCTTCCCCAGCCCCTACACCTGTCTCTTCACTACATTTTCCCTTCTCACTCTCTCTTTTATATGACCATCCAAACCCCCATTTCTTCGAAACAGGAAGCCCAGGTACGCAAACTTTTTTACCTCCTGTACCGCTTTTCCCATCTATTTCCACTTTCCTCCCCCATCTCTCCCACCTCCTTCCCTGAACACCATAACTTTTGCCTTTTCCGCATTTAACTCTAACCTATTCTTGTCCAAGTAACGTCTCAACCTCTTGATTATCTCCTTTAAAGCCTCTTCGCTCTTTGCAAACAGCACTATGTCATCTACATATGCGAGTGACCATATCCTGACTCCTTCTAGCCGAACTCCTCCTACCACTCCGGCCGCTAGCTTACTTTAAATATCCGCGATCAAAATTGCAAAACGCGTTGGGCTGAGCGGGCACCCTTGCCTCAACCCCCTATCCATCCAGAATCACTCAGATATTCCCTCCCCTCCTTTCATCCGATCTTTCGTCTCCTCATATACATCGTATACCTTCCTTACCCTCTCGATTAGGCCCCTTTTCACTCCCCTCTCTTTATTGCCTCCCACAACCTCCCCCTATCTACTGACGGGAACGCGCTCTTTAAATCTACAAAAAAACGTATACACTTTGGCACCCTTTTTGGTTAATTCTCTATCCACCACCAGCTGCAAGGCGTAAATATTGTCAATAGTGCTCCTTTTCTTTTTAAAGCTCGCCTACGTCTCCGGAAATATTCTTTTCCCTCCAACATCTTTTTGCAGCCTATCTGCTAACACCATCGCGTATATTTTGTACGCAGTATTCATAAGCGTAATTCCTCTATAATTTTTCTGCCTCTTCCTATCCCTTTTTTTATACAGTGGTACGATCAATTCCTCTCTTCGCCCTATTGGGAATCCCTCCCCCTCCATATTTTTTTTACTGCCCCCTTTAGCCTCTCTTGCTTCTCTATCTCCTCGTCATTCAGCTCCTCTTCATCTACCTCTCTGTTTCTTCTAATCCCCTCATCTCTCTTTCAAGTATCTCGTCCACGAACTCCCCCTTAAAGCTTACATTGCCCAACTGCTCCCGATACTTCTCTATCGCCTCTTTCGACCATGTCACCCTCTCCGCTAACGACCCTTCTTTCCCATTCTACCTTTCGCCAACCACCCCCTGTATCCACAAACTCTGATGGCTGATGGTCTGATTCCACCCTTCCTTCCACTGCGATTTCCTCTATCTCCTCAAACCCTTGCATATTCATAATCAATTAGTCTATCACCGTTACACCACTCTTACTCACATACGTGTATCTCCCTCTTCGTCTTGTTTTACCATACCATTCTTCACCGCCCACCATCTATCTTCAATGCAGTCTATTAGAATCTACCTCTCTTTATTTATTATTTCATTCCTCGAATTTCTTTTAAAACTGTCCCTTTCCTAGTACAGGCCCCCTTCCCGCCCAATTCTCGCATTAAAGTCTTACTCCATTACCATCATTCCCTCATCTCTCTCTCCTAGTAAGTTTTCTACCCTTTCTTTAATCTTTTCCATTCCATCCTTATTGTACACAGTCACAAACTTATACATATACCCCTTATAACCCTTATACCCCTCCTATCATGATAGCGCTCATTTGCACGCCCTCCCCCTCTCCCTCTCTATGAACTTCTTCCTCTAATTCATCCCTAACCCCTGTTATAATTCCTGTTATAAAGAAGGGCTATAAAATAGCGCTTCCTTTCCTTTTTACTTGGAGTGCCTCCTGTACCCTCCACCTATACCCCCTCGGCAACTTTCACTTTACTCCATCCCATTTCTTTCTCTCTACCCACGTCTCTGCCATTCCAATCACATCAAATTCCTGAATATACCTTCAGAAATCCTCATCTTTCTTCTTTACCCCTGCTACGTTCCAGTACAACACCTTTAACATTTCTCCACCCTGCTTTACTTCCACCCTCCTACTTCCCCCAAAACAAATTCCCCTGCACTTCCTTCAACACCTCCTTCTCCTCGTCCCATACCCACATTTTGTTGTCTATTTTTATTTTCGGATACCCTACCTCCACTGCTCTCATTTCGCTTCTCTCCTTCCTAGCCCTGTCCTTTAGCATTCTCTGAACATCCCTTTCCTTCTTCGTCAAATCTTGATCGATAAAAACCTTATTGCCCTTTATCCTATTTATGTTACGCATTACCCCGCAAATTTTCTTCCCAGCTCTCTAATTCCACCACCGCCACTTCATTCTCCTTTCACCCCTCCGTCCTAACTTTTCCTACCTTGCCTTTAACCCACCCTATGCTCTGTAGCAGCGCTTTCATTCCGTCCCTTTCTTCCCCGCTTTTGAGCTTAAATCCTCTTATCACTATATTATTTCTCGTATCTGCCTTCTCTTTTCTCTCCATTCTCAACTCCATTACCCTTATACTTTCCCTATCCGCGCTCTCCTGCTTTTCATTCCCACGCTCTTCTACTTTCTCTTCTATCATGATCTTCACTTTCTCCCAAATACCTTGCTTCTCACCCTCCCCCCTGTCCACTGCTTCCATTCCCGACATGACATTGCGAGGGTGATGCAATGAGGGGGGAGGTCCGCCACCTTTTGATGCCGCGCGACAAACATGGCAGCGCCTACATATTTATATTTCCATGCACAGTTTATTTGCAAAAGTGCTCGTGCGCATAATCAAATGGCACATCGTAAGATGACGGCTCTCCCCACTCATGGAATTCTTCTCTCTCCCTTGGATTTAATCCCGCTCGCCCAAGTTAGGATGACATGCCTAGTCCCGTGTTTCCTATGTCCATGCTTTCCCCATATCTCATCTTTTACCCTCAGGTCCTCCCTTATATTCTCGATCTTCTCCATAGCCCCCCTTACGTCCTTCCTTAACCCTCTCATCTTGCCTATCAGCACTCCGATAGCCTCCTGCTGCGTCTGCCCCTCCATTTTTTTGGGGGGGCTGACCTACGTATTCGTACGATTTTTTTAAAGGGACTCTCTAGCAGGCTTTTCTCCGGTCTCTCTTTGCTTTCCCTTTTCCTTTTCAAGAGATACTCCTCCTCACTTGCAGTGGACGTTCTCTCCCTTGCCTGATCGCTTCTTCCACTCCGATTCTTCCCCATCCCTGCGCGCCACTTGACATCGAGCCACTATAGGAATATAGTAAAAAAAAATAATCAGTAATTACTTTTGCAATTATTAATTTAGTTAAAATTTTTAGTGCAGAATATTGTTATAGAAAAATTAAGTCACATTTATTAATTTACTATTTCACTTTCATTTCCAGAAAGAGTTGTTTATATGTATAAGTTTTCATTATAATTGAATTCTTTTTGAAGTGTACATGTTTCTGTTTAAACAATTTTTGTATGTTTATTTTTTTATAAATTGTGTCGCCTGTCCAAAAATCTAATCACTTTTTAATGTAATGTTTTACAAATTAAAGACAAACTGCGCATCCTATCAAAAAGTAAGTAATAACAAATTTGTATATCTTTTTGAGGAGCAAAATTTTTATTTATTTATCTTTATTCTTCTTTTACATAGTTTCAACAAGAAAACGCAATTTTTTTCTGCATTCTGCTTTATAAAAGATTAAAAGATGAATTATCTAACATTATTTTTTAACGCGCTAGCAAAAATGAACCATACTTGCTGAAAACGAACCCAAAACAATAAATGAGCTCTAAATAATACCACACTTGGGGTTTGAAAGGAACTCAAATGTAATTGAGTAATAGATATAATGACTTGATAAATATCATTTGCAGGTTATGTGGCACACTTGTAAATATAAAGCCTTATTAATGTCAGTGCTCACAATCTTGGCATCTTTTTGAACTGCGCTTGCGTCGCGCCAGCAACACAATTGGTTACTGTTGGCGCGCTGATTTTGCATAGTAATTCCTTAATCCTAAAATTACTAAGGCTTGTTGCAAAAACGAATGCAAAAGTTAATGTTTCTGAAGCCTCTCTACTTTAATTTAATTTAAAATAACTAAAGTTCATTGTAATATTTCAAAATAATAATAACAGCTAATTGGCTGAGCTGATCTTAATAGTCCTTGGTGAATACTTTGTTTCTAAAAGATTCACTTGATAATAATTAATTAGAAAAGTTTATGAATTGTAATTTAAAGATAGTGTAGACTTAAGCCAATTTTGTATAAAAAATTCTAAAATAAGTAAACCTTAACAAGTAAGAAGAAAAACGAATAAATATTCATATCGTTTGTGTTTGCTTTACCGACATATTCTGTAAATCGCTAACTTACCAACCCGGCTTTGCAAGCGGTTGGCTTGTGAATGGGCCTTGATGCTGTTCTTTGCAAGTGAGCTCTAAACGAACCTATTTGGGTCTCTACAGATAACCATTGGAGCTCAAGTTCCAAATGACACCAACTTTCATCTGAGCCGCAACATGAGTGAAGCCCTAGTTTTTTCTGTGCGTATCAGGTGTTGATTCCAAAGGGTGATAAGCCGAATATATTCAAGGTATTCTATTCCACATCCTCTTTTATCAGGAGAAGGAATCCTAATAGGAAGACTCAAGGACCTAGCAGACGGCGAGTGGGAACTATGACGAAGATGGGACTCGGCAGAAGCAAGAGGCCTCGCAGGTACATGTTCGTTAGAAGGAGGTGAGCTGGACCTGCCATGAATGGGAGGCTCGGTAGGAGGAGAATTATTTGGAGAATGTGAAGTTCTCTGACGAGAAACACCTGGAATATATTCTCCATTGGGTAAACAATAAAACTGTGAACCTAATTCTGCAAACAAGATAAAGAGGATACAAAATTTTCAAGTACGTTGATACTTAAACCAGATCTGAGATTGAAAAAATGATTTGAAAGAATTTTACTTTGTTTAAAAGTAATGTAATGTTGTAACTTTTTTCAAGGTCATAAAGGAAGGTGATACTTCGTCGTGTGGTCAATCGGGCACAGTTCCCCTGACTTTTTTTTTACAAAAATGAAAATTTAAAAGAACTGAAGTTAAAGATGTTATACAATATCATAATGGACGTCCCAGGGCAATTTTTTGACGGGTAATAACAAAAAAACGTGTATTGTGCTAAATAAAAATTGTATGCATGTTCATTATTTTGAGGTTAGGCTCATTTTTCAGGTCTGTCATTCGGATAATTTGGAAATTAATTATGAAATAAGCTTTTTGATTGCCTACAAACAAGGTTAGTTTGAAATTTCCTAACTATCAGATGCTTAGAAATTTAAATTAGGATTGCCTTATTAGTTTTGACTATCCTATTGGTTCAGATTTGTCTATTTGATCTCATTCAAGTACAACACGGTCTGCTTAAAATGACTTGAAATAAAATGGGCAACGGAACGTGATTTTATCGCTGATTTTAATAATGTGGATCTCCCTAAGTACTTCCCAATAAAAATTAAAATAATCGATCAACCTGCTTTTTATTTTTGACTCATAATATTACACGATTTTATATTAGCTACAGTGGATTGAAGTACAATTGAATTGGCATAAAAATTTGCAAGAAATTCCCTCCACCGTCGATACCAAATTTTAAACGAGCACTGATCACATTACGTTTCACTTTCAAGTACTCAATTAGGCCGCGCAACTTATTGCAATACACGGCTGGTTTTTTATATTGAAAGTTTTCTTATATTTATTAGATTCAAAACAAAAAATATTTACGTTAAAAAAGTTACATATAAGTGAAATTCTGTGAAAAGATTTTGCTTGAAATAAGTTTCAATTATTCTTTTTTTCTTTGTTGCAACACGAACCATTGATGCGATTTCAACCAAAACGTTTTGTGAAAGGCTAAACTTCGATTGTATTTTTTGCGAGTCACTTAATTTTATACCTGCATTTTCTTTTAATTTCTTTGGATTAACATCAATCTTTAATAGTTTACCATGGAGTTGATTTATCAAAATGGATTTTCCAATTGATGAATGATCCAAATGATCAATGAATAAGGAGATGTAATCAATTTTGAAATTATTAGTTTGAATTGCATTTTGACTATTAACTTCCAATTCTCAGCAAATTCACATTGAATTTTTAAATGATTTGAATTACTCTTAGCATGGTCTTTCTCCTCTTTGATTTCTTTCTTTGAATATTTTTCGCATATGTGTAAACATTCGCTTTTTCTGTCTTGGTTGCGAACTCTTTGACAAAACTGACAATAGAAGTTCTTCTCTTTTCTAAGTCACCTTTCTCCCAGATCGCGAAAACAATATCATCGGAAAAAAATTTCCTCTAATAATCGTATAGATTTGAGACGCAATGCTTCTAGCTCCTGTACCTTTTTTGTAATATCGAAGCTGAAATCTTTCGTTACAAGACAACGCACCACTTTAGAAAATTTTTTATTCAGAGTATCTTTAAAATACGCTCCAACACTTTTTGGGTTTTTTAATTTAATAAATAAAAACTTAAAATTAGTGCAATAAATGCAAAGACATTCCTCTTTTAAAAGGCCAATTTAAACCCATTTTGTTTGCAGAGAGTAAAATTTTGTGTTTCAATGTTTGAATTTTTTTCTCCAAACATGTGAAATAGTTTACCAATATTTCGCGTTTAATATCTATTTATTTGTTCAAATCTCCCACCATTTAACTTAACCAAAATTACGTCAGCCCTATTTGGGCTCTGCCTAGTACATTCTAACTGATCACTTAAATAATATTCGAATGCTAATTGCACTTCTACATCACTCACAGGATGTCGATAGTATGGATCAGGAATGTAATATAATCCTTTTTGAATCGAAAAGCTTTTTGAAAATTAGATGAATGTTTCTCTCAAGGAGAACACTTTTCTTTTGGCAATGATACATTACACATTTTTGAAACCTTACTTGTCGTAGATTCCGTAAATTGATCTATCCCCTGTTTTATATTTTTGCAAGTATGGTTTTCTCGGGACCTTTCTTTGATAGTTGATGGATTTTGACAAGGTGAAACATTTAATTTTCTATCATAAATTTAATTACTCATTTCCTCAATCTGAAAAGACTGTTGAAATAATTCATCTTCATGATATATTTCCTCATCTCCACATACATTTATACATATCATCCAACATTGGTTCTTCGCCGTCGGAAATTGCCTGATTTGATGACACGCGAAACTTACCAATAATTTTGCGGTAGTAATTTCTATGGAACTGGCAGGAGGAGATCTGGGCCTGGCAGGCGGCTAGTGAGACCTGGAGCGAAGATCGGAATTCGTCAGAGCAAAAGGCCTTCTAAGTGCATGATTGGTATTAGGAGATTTCGACCTGGCAAGAAGAGAAGACTCGGCAGGAGGAGATGAACACTCGGGGGAGTGAGAAAGTCTGCGACATAATTTGAGGGGTAAGAACCACTCTAGGATTTTGGAAAAATCAATATATTGTTTGTTTTTTTTTTGCTTCAACAATACTTTAGAGTTAAAAAAGAATATGCAGTTAGTCCTATATGTGGTTCTGGCTTCGCAGATAGGAGGTATACAAATTTTCATGATTTTTGTTTAAAATACATCAAACCTGATATATCATTTCGCAGAACATAGAAATGATGCGCCTACTAGTGAACGTTTGATAAGAAATTTAATAAGCTTTCTTAGTGAATAAAAAATATATATTCTTGCAATATTTTAGACCCCACTAGTCAACTACTATATTTTCACAAGGGAATAAAACGAAATTTGGTATTTGTTACTGAAAAATAATGGCTTGAGCATTGGTGAAAGAAGAAAGCCTCATGAACTCTAATACATTGACTTCATACTGTAATTCATACTGTAAGAAGTGTATCTTCGAAGCTGTGTATATCCGGTGCAGGTTCCAAAGTGGAATACTTCGAATTTATTTTAGGTATTCTATTCCACATTCGTTTCCATCCGGAGAAGGAAGCCTTATAGGAAGAGCCATGGCCCTGGCAGGAGGAACTCTGGGACTGACAAAAAAAAACCTGGGACTGACTGGAGAAAACCTGGAACTGATAGGCGGCGAGTGGCACCTGATTCGAAGATGGGACTCAACAGGAGCAACAGGCCTTTCAGATGAATGTTCCGAAGGAAAGCAAGAACTCGATCTGGTACGTGGAGAAGGCTCAGCAGAAGGCAGTAAACTTAATTCTACAACAAGAAACAAAAAATCCTATTTTTTAGTACGTTATTATTTCCAACAAGCCTGAGATTGTCATAAATTTTCAAAAGAATTCCGCAATAATAAGGGGGTATGATAGGACCTCTAATTATTTTAAGGACCCAAGTGGATTGTCCTAATCTTGAAGGATTTCTAGTTAATTGTAGGGAATGAACATAATTTCTTTATTTCAAATTTATTGTAAGTAACTTCAACGGTTTTCTAACTATTTTAAAGATTTCAAAGGATTTCAAAAATAATAAAAAGATATAGGAGCCTGAATATGTTTCTATATAGAGCCATATCCAGATGCGCAGTAGTATTCTATGGCACCTGCGGCTGCGCAGAAGTTTTTTTGGTCCTCCATGAACACCTAGAGACAGACGTACTATTAAATACCATGAGGTTCTATTAGTAAGGTACGATTAGGTACCTGATTAGGAAGTGGCCGCTGGAGGTTTATGTTTAAGACCACAACTTACTATTTAAGTTTAAAAGATTATTTAAAAAGGTCACAATTTTCAACCACACTGAAATTTTGTTATAGTTAAAGAGTATTCGACTATTAAAACACGTATTTTTTCTATTCTTGATTCTTCTTCAAGTCATCACTTACTAAGACATTACTTCTAATTCAAAAGTTTAATCATTTATCTTTAAGAAAAGTTGAATATCTAATTTAAAAAATGCACAATTTTTTTAGATAAATGTTGTAGTAGGCGCTGGAAGCTGTAAAATAGGCTCTAAATAAGCAACGAACAACAAAAGCGGAGCCGGTTATAATGAGTTAGTTCCCACCCACCTTTATCTTCAAAATCGACTCAATAAAATAATTCCACTTCACTTATTTCATTATTATCTGAAATGTTGTGATCCAGACGATAAATGTTACCCGTCCAGTTAGAAAATCGATGAAAACAGTAGTTTCTCCTTCATTTATAAATACCACAGTAGATGGTTTATGTTTTGATTCTGGAATTTTCAGTGTTGCTATTTTCAGGATTTGTCTATCATTCATCAACTAAATACATGTTGTAACATCCTTTGAAAGAGCTAGTAAATTCGGCTAATATCTGGGACAGTTATATTTCATGTAATTTCCGTAATTTGTTTTGTTTTGAGGGGAGAAGGAAGTTTTTTATCATTGTACCTAATAAGCTATGGTTTTTAATAATTTGGATATTAATATTTTGGCGAACAGCAATAACATTTATTACTTCATAGCCAAATCATTCAAACCTATAAAATTCTTGCAATCCAGAGTCTTCCAGATTTTAAAAAGAATTCTTAAGCAAAATTATTAGCTTTTGTTTAACTTGAGCCCAATAAATTAAATTTTTTGTATGCTTCGCATTAATTAATGTCATGCCAAATTTTTCTCTGGGTTCCCCAGTCAAACTTTCATTGAGTCCTGGAATGAATTTTTTTTAAAGGCTACTAAGATGTGTTTTAAGTTAATTTTCGGAGAAGAAACTTCTCTGAAATTTCTCTTCGTGACGTATTTTTTTTTCTAGCTCCATCTCTCTATTCTTTGATTCTTTAAATTTTCAATTATATCACGTATTTTTTATTAACAGCTTCTTTTTTTCGGTCAGATTCACAATACACTACATTTAGAGGGCTTTAAAGAATTCCAAGCACCTACGAGGATTTTAAGGGATTCTATAGGATTTTAGAAGAAGTGAGGGATTTTATAAGATCACCAAGTATTTGAAAGATTTTAGGGAATTTTAACAATTTTGCGGCATTTTAAAGCATGTTCACAAGTCTTAAGACTTTTACTGGATTTGAAAATTCTTCGAAATGTGTCCAGGGATTTGAAGAGATTTCAAAGAATTTTTAAGATTTCGATTCAATTAAGATTAATTTCTTTAATATTTTTCATAATTGACTTTGGTACACTTCTGTTATACATTTTAATTTGAACTAGGGTTACCTTGACGATTCTCACGTTCGTCACTAATTCAAAAATTTTCGAGAAATTAACTTGTTTTGGGCGATACGTTTCATGATATTTTAGTGAAGAGACAAGAAAGGTTGTTGAATTTGTAATCTTAACAATGTATGAAAAATATTGTTGTAAAAATGGAACCCGATTACGCCGATTTATTGCGTATTAATCTGTTACAACCTATCAAGATTCCCGTTCTAGTAAACGCTGTCCAATAAAAAGTGCAATTATCTTTGGATGTAAATCATACTTGATTATCAACATAAATTTTGAAATCAGAGTTTGACCAGAACTTCTAAAACATATAAAAATTTTATAATATAAAAAACTTAACTTATTAACTTTCAATTGTCAAAATATTAGTAAGAGAACATGATCCTGTTTAAAAAATCAACTTCATTTGAAAAATGATAAAAAGCTATTATAAAGCCTTTGAATCGGTTATGAAATCTCCAGCAACATAATGTTTCTACCATTTATTATTACATACTGAAAAAATATATTTATCCACGTAATCTGTTTTACCTTATTTTAGAGTCACAATCAAATTTCAAAATCGTTATTTTTGTAAAAAAAACCATAAAGGAAACTACTGCAAAAATTAATTTAAGTTCTTCAATGTACTGTTCATTGGATGTAAGAATTTTAAAAATCTGAGATGCTAAATTTTTATATTTCTAGTTACATAAATAGTGCCCGAAGTTATGCGACAAAATCCATAACTTCAGTCCCTACAGTATATTTTGATATTGAAACCATATTTCCTTCTTGAATTGATTTCCTTATTTAATAAAAATGGTTAGCTAATAATATCTTCATTCATTAAAATGTATACAGAGAATGAACGGGCTGTTGATGAAATCTCGAACTTTTTATACCTGGAAACGAAAAATTACAACAAAGCTGTAAACAAATTTGAAATAATTATAACATTTCCTTGCATTGTGAAATTTTCAGAAAAGATACTTGGTACTACATCTCTTATCAGGATTATTAATGAATACCTTAATTTTCGAACTATTACATTTTAGATAAAATTTTCAGTCATAGTATCAGCTTTCAGATCAATAAAACTATAAATGACTGATTAATATAAGAAAGTTCTAAAAACTTGTGTAATTATAATGGTACTTAAGTAGCATACAAATTATATAAATATTAATCAATAATGTATAATCGATGTTCCACTGCACTAACCATACAGAATTATATTAATTTATGCCTTAAATATCAACAGAATTAAGAATAACGTCTAAGGTTAAGACCAGAGTAAAAAGCATCTTCATTTTTCTTTAAATGTAGAAGAACTGATTACTGCAGAATTTTAAAATTAGCGTAACTAATAAATTATTATATGTTTCAGGTGTGTATATTGTTCTGAGATATTTATGGGTTTAATCTTTTTGCGCATAAATTGTGTATATGGATCATTATAGTTGGGGCTTACTGAGATGAAATTTTTAATTAGTATCATCTGAGCAATTCAGTAGAAGCTAAATTTTATCATACATATAATTATTTCACATTACAAGTGCCTGATAAGATTATGACAGCATAAATTAATTTAATAATATATTTGAAATCTTTTGCGAATTCGTTGCAGTAGATACAAAATTAGGAACATCGTGTAGTTTGGGTTCTGTCTTTTACCACTATTGTCCTTAAACATCTTCTGAGAACGTTAAAGGTGATAACAAGGACACTATAGTTTTTTATTTGCTTGCCTTCTAATGAGTTAGAAAGTTCCTTACAATTGGAAAGATGCTTATTCTTTTTAATTTTGGTTGTGTAGATTGCCTGCAACTTCTAGTTAAGTCGAGTTGCTTAAATACAATAATCCGTCTCGATAGCAGCAATCTAATAAAAGATGTAATCTTTGTTTCCTAAAACGGAAACTGGACTGCTTACATGGCAAGGGATTTATTTCCTTGAGAGTACTAGGATTAGGGCAAGCTATTGATGTATGATACCCGCCACATCATTATGCCGTTGCGTATATTTTCCATGAGCCATGAAGAGACAACCATCAGTAATGTGTTTGATGGATTCTTTGGTATCTCCGAATAATCAGCACCATGTCCGCTACTGGAACTTTCCCGTTATGTGCTCTTTTAAAAACTGCTAAAATATCTGAATCTGCGAATCTAGTCAGTTTCATTTAAGGATTATTGCTCACTCGTGCTTTCTGTATTTAGAACCACCCAGCGTCTAAATTGCTTTGGATTGTTTTTCGTCGAAAATGCGACCAGAAGTTATTTATGACTTGCAATTGCGGGATTTCGGTGCCTATCTTGTTATTTTTATTAGCACCAAATTTACGGCAGAACCCTCTCTCATCCTTCTGAAAGGTTCGATTTCGCTAAGATAGCAAAATTTTTCTTTCGAATGAAAAACTTCAAATTGTACTAAAATGAACTGAAGCTTTTCAGTTACTTGCGTTTTTTAACCGCTTCAACATTTCAATCTGTGATTTTTGTTAGATATTAGTAAACTGATTATTTTGCTTTACACTTAGTTCAGGGTAGAAACCTCTTTCACCAGAATTAATGGTTCGACTTTGCTGCCTTCCTGCACTACTTTTCTCTTAACGATAAAGTCTGATAATCAAAACATTAAGTTTGTGCCGTTGGGAATCTATGGCTTTATCCAATCTTTCTGGTGTCAATTTCTCGATGTACCGACGGTGGATGATTTAAGTAACATGGTGTATTAGCTTTCTAGTTTCATATCCTTTCTTGTTTTGAGCCAATCGACCCTATTTCCGCCTAACTTTGCTAAAATCCATATCCATCCAGATTTTTCATTGTGTATTTCGATCCTCTCCTTCTTAGGAAGAAAATGTCTTTGTGTCGGTTCTACATATTTGAACCCTGTTAAAGTAAGACCAAAATTCCTTTCCAGGAGCTGTAGTTATTCTGGGGTTTCGCTAGTTACATCAACTTTATTTATGTCCGGATGTGGTTGCAGTGAATCCGATACTTGATGTTCCATATCCTTAGCAACTATGCCTTCACCTTTAATCAGATCTTCGTTGTTCACGTCTCCGAAAGGGAGTTAATCAATTGAAAGATGCTGTTCCACTTTTATTTTGATAATAGCTATTTAAACAGTCGACAACAATCTGTTTACTGAACCTCTGCTTCTGCATTTGCTTGGATGAAACTTCTGCCTCTGAAGAGTCTGCTGTTACTGGATCATGAGCAGATCGAGCGACAACTTTAATAGCCGCGGCTTTATCGTGTAATGCAGCTGCCTTCAACTAAATTTTATTATCGACGTTGTCCCACCGAAAATCAAACTGCCTCTGAACCTCTATTGCTCATGTTTTTGAGATGAAAAATTGTCAAAAGTCATTTACCTTCGCGATATGTTTTTTTCAAAAACTTCCAGATTTTAGGTGACTTGGAATCAATCATACTTTGCACTTTCATAATAGGTACGCACCAATTTCTCTTTCATTGTGTCCCACTTGTTGCTCTCTCACGGCAGTTCTGTGAAGGTGGTTGGTTGTAAATTGCTCATGTTATCCAAAGAATTCTTACAGGCACATTTGGTATTCCACTATTTACCGTTTTTCGCAGATGATTTTTCTAAAGAGCTGTTAGTTTACTGAGAGGTGTCTAACCTTCTTGCAGCTTACCGTCTTCACCCTCCCGCATAGAGTGGCCCCCCAGTGGTGGCTCTGGGGTCTTCTTGATGCGTGAATTTGTACTGTTGCGATTGTCAGCATTTCTTTATCATTCATTAATAGTGTACACGCTGTGACTTCTTCTTCAAGATCAAGTACATTCAGGTTACGCAATGAACGGTTTGGTAAACTGGGGCTTTATCAGCTATCTTTCAATGTCGCTTAGCGTCGGCTGCTTTATGATTCAAACAATGCTCTAAAGGATGTCGTTCATCGTTTGAGATCTCAAATCCTTTGAAACCGTCTTGTCGTCATTAGTCGCGGCTAATACTTGACTTTTCTGTAGTGTTTGTAGGTTATTTTTCAGCTACTTTTCCACATTTACATTGTTTCTGATTTTCATAAAATGTTCTTCATCAACATAGTTCACTTTTGCTTAACATAAATCTGAAAATTAGGAAAGTAAGTAAGTAATTAAGTATGTCTAGAAATTGAATAGTTGATAGAATTCTTTGTTTGCTACAATGAGACAGATTAAATCGTCCGTCTTAATGTCATTGCGAAACTTAATTTAATTGCATACCTTCTTCTCTAAGAGAAAGAACCTTTGACGAAATAACATTTCATTTCTGAGGTTCTTATCTATTACTTCCAAATATAAGGCTCCACTATCAAAAACAAAATGTTGATCCATATTCAAAACAATAAATTAGGTCTGCTATTGTCCACGTGATCTATTAATATTATTGTTTGAAGAGCAGTTGTCCATTGTTTGTCGGCTAGCAGTTGCAGCTGCCAGGCTCTCTGTTTTCGGGTTTGCTACTGCCCTGTTTAATTACATTTCTAAGAATTTCAATCAAATTAAAAATCCATTAGGATAGGTTGGACTGATCATGAAAATACTGCCGTCTCAACTTCGAAACGGATGTAGATCTTGGCCCTCACTCGCCCCCTTAGGGACCGATAATCCGAAAGAGGGGAGGAAGCAGGCGATTCAAAAACCGCTTTGCCTTATCAACCGCGTCAGTGGCTTTGAATGTCTCGAATGAGTCTGTTCTCTCCGTGTTTCAGATTCTTGACAGTTTTCTTGAAAGTGGTCGGTGTGATCATGAGTTCTCCTTTATTTTTGTTCTTCCCTACGTTGATAAAAGACAGTGTTCGGTGTGATCTTTCGGTGCTTCGTCTTAGTCCCTTCATATGACAAAGCTCAATTTCCTTCCTGCTTCTTTTGGATTAATTCAAATTGTGATGTCTAATGGCGACCAAGGATGTTGCTGGAAAGTATTCATTCATCGATGCCTTTGACGTGCGGTGCCAGGACCTCCTCTCCTGATCAACTAAAGGT
>NC_046665.1:120817360-120865135 GCF_010883055.1 Belonocnema kinseyi | reverse complement strand
TAACGAGGGTTTATTAACTTTTACATCAAAGTTTATATCAAAGTTTACAACATAGTTCACCTTAAATAGTATATTAAAGTTTACATCAAAGTTTGAATTAAATTTTACCTTAAATATTATCTCAAAGTTTACTGCAAAGTTTACACAAGAGTTTACCGCTAAGTTCACTCAAAAGTTTACCGCAAAGTTTACCGCAGAGTTTACCGCAAAGATTACCGCTAAGATCACCGCAAGGATTCCCTCAAAGTTGGCCGCATTGCTTACTGTGAATTCTACTTCGATGTTCACTAGAAAATTTACCGCAATGTTTTTCTGGCAACAAAGTTATAATTAATTTGTTATGTTATGACCATCAAATACTATAACAAGAAGCTACGATTAAACACTTGGAACACATGTCTTTCTCGCTCACATTTTTAAACGGAGCAGACTTATGTATCATAAAATAATAAAAATAATTACAAAGTGGACAATTGTTTTCTCTCAGTTAATGACGTGATCCGCTCCCATCTCGCTGGCTACTTATCTTCTTTAAACAATTATGAACGTCGAAAAGATTTCAGGAAATATATCAAAATATAAAAATATATTGTCTGCCCGCTGTAATTTTGGTTTAAATCATAACCAGTAAAATAAAAATTAAATTTCTGGACAAGCTACACTAGTTATGAAAAAAAATCCACAAAAATCAGCCTTCAAATTCCTTATTTTCAACAATTGTTGGCCATTCTTACAGGAAAAATTGAAGTTAAAGTATGTAACAGGTAATTTTGTATTTTAACCCACTTTTTCATATCAAACATCCGGTTTGACTTCGTAGAATGTAATTATATTTTCTATATTTATCGGACTAGTTTCCTGCTGTTTAGTCACTCCATTTACTAGCTACTGTATTGAAGCTTTTGAGAGAATCGCAGCGTTCATTTTTCTTTGCATCGCCTCTCGAGGCACAATTATATTGTTATAATTTTTTTCCTATAGAAAGTACTATAAAGTCTCATGCTCCCAATAGCTTCCAAAAAAACTTTATTTTAAAGAAAATTCTATGATTCTACTACCCAATTTTGTCCTGCAATTTCCAGATCTTGAACATTTTCATATTTCCAAGAGAAATAATACTTCCATTTCTCCTAGAAATAATTCCAGTTACAAAAATTCTTTCAGGTTGATATTTAGTGCAACATATCTTACTCAATCTGCTTTTCAATTCATATACTGTCTTAAGAAATGATATCCATCGTTGAAAATCTTGCATACTTAGAATCATCTTGATGCTTTCCTTTAGATTCTACATTATTTATTCAATTTTCATCCCTATTGCTGGAATTTCCAGCTGGGAAAAGTGTATTACATGCAAATGCCATCATTTTCTGCTTCCAATTCCGAAATCATGTAGAGAAACTTAGTGACCCTCAATTCTGTTTTCAAATAAGTAACTTTCTTGTTATGTTTTAAATGAGAAAATGTTTTAAATGAATCAAACTTTTATTAAGACCTTGAATTAATTTTCTTAGCAAGGCTACTAACATGAGTTCTAAGTTTATTTTCAGGGAGAAACTTCATTTTGATTTCTTTATGTGGCGTATTACTTTCTTTCCAGCTTCATCCATCTGCTTTTCGATTCTTTAAAATTTGATTGATTTCACGGACTATTTATTCACAGCTTCATTTTTTTGGTCAGCCTCCCAAACCACTACATTTAAGAGATTCCACCCGATGTTTTAGGTGACCCGATGACCTTAGGGATTTAGAATTGCTTTGCCTCGGATTGTGATATTCTGCCTCCGCGGATAATACCTAATACTTATCTACTATATACAACATTTACAATTTTCTTACACCTTCTTTTTCTCCTTTCTACAATTATTCCTTCTTAATTTCTCCCCTTCGTTCCTCTTCTCTGTCTTACTCAACACCTTCTTTAACCATTTCATTGCCCTTTTGTCCCTCCTTTCATGTAACAATAACTCTATGCTTATCATACTCCTTTCCACCACCTCATACTCCTATAACCAGTTCTCCACTTTTGAATGTTCCTTTTCGCATAATTCACACATCCCTCCCTAAAGCGAGCCTGCGTCCTTATTAATATTTCTTTCCCTTCGACATCCTTCTGCATCGTATTCGCCAACACCATTGTCTCTACATCGTACAACGTATTCATTAGCGTAATAATTCTATAATTTCCCTGCCTATCCCTATCCTCTTTTGTATGCAGTGGCACAATCAAATCCTCCATCAACCCGTTTAGGAATCCCTCGCCAAGCCATACTCTTTTCACTACCCCCTTGAGCATCTCCCTTACCTTTTGTGTGCCAAACAGCCACGCTTTCTTCTCTTCCCCGTCCATCCCTGCTGACTTTGACCTTTTCAACTTCCTTATCTACTTCTCTTTCTCCTCGTCATGCAGCTCCTCCCCATCTATCTTTCTTACTCTTATGATGCCCTCATATCTCTTCCGTGCATCTGCGCCCTAAAATGAATGTTAAAAAAATGCCCTTCATTCCTTACTCCCTATCTTCTCACTTAACCCCTCTGTACTTTTTTAGCCTATTAATCATCTTAAACGCGTCACCTTTTGTCTCAACACTTCCTAGTCCCGTTTCCAAATCTTTCTTCTTGTCCTGCTCTTTTTTCTTGTGCTTTAGCTTGAACTCCTTCCGCATTTCTACGTCCTTTTGAAATTTCTTTTTATCTTTTTGCATTCCCTATCACACCACGGCTTCACCATGTCTTTCTTCTTCTTTCTAAACACTTTCTTTTGCACACACCCTTTCACTTTCTCTTTCAGATTCTCCTGTATCTCTTTCACCGACTGCCCTTCAAAGGTTACCTAACTCAACTGCTCGTGATAATTTTCTATCGCATCCCTCGTTCATGTCACCCTCTCCCATAATAACCCTTCTTTCTCAACATGCCTTTCACCAACCTTCCCTTTTATCTATAAACTTTTTACTTACATAATTGCATTTTCCTTCTTCCCCTGCTACAATTCCATTCGTCCCCACCCAGCATCTACCCACCACCCAGTCTCTTAGAATGTCTCTCTCTCTTTATTTATAATCTCACTCTTCTGTTTTCTTTTGAAGATAGTGCCTTCCCTGTAAAGGGCGCCTCCCCTTCCAAACTCCGCATTAAAGCCCCCCCTAGCCCGTTCCAGTAACATTATACCCTCCTCTGTCTCCCAGTAAGTCTTCCATCCTATATTTAATTTTTTCGATCCTATCCTCACTGTTCACAGTCAGAAACTTAAATTCCTTCTTACAAAACTTAGATACCTCCTATGTTTACTTCTCACACTTGCACACCCTCTCCCTTTCCTTCTATATGCAATTCTTACTTTAATTCATCCTTAACCCTTGTTATCATTTCCCTATTAGCTCTTCCTTTCCTCTTCACTCTGATCGCCTCCTAGAGCCTTCATCTATACTCTCCTGGCAACTTTGGATCTCATCTATTAAATTTCTTCCTCTATACCTACGTCTCCACCAGACCCACCACATCAAATTCCCGGATATATCTCCAGAAATCCTCTTATTTTTTGTTTACTCCAGCTACGTTCTATTACAGCGTCTTTACCACTCCTTCACCCTGCTTTACCACTTCCTCCAACTTTTCTTCCCAGCTTTTCACTTCAACAACCGCCACTCAATTCTTCTTTCTCTTCTTAAGTCTAACTTTTCTTACCTTGCCTTTAACAGCCCCCATGAATGTGACAGCGCATCGTTTATCATTCCGCTTTTTAGCTTTAATCATATAATCATAATATTATTTCTTAGAGCTTTCCAAATAACTTTCTTCTTGCCTTCCCCTTTCACCCACTTATATTTCCCGCCTGTCCTCCACCTTCTAAAGCCTTTTTGCCTCCATTTACTTCCACACTGTAATCTCTTTTTCCAGCGGCTTCTTTTTAATATATTTTTCCTTCCTTACCGACAACACCTCCCTCTCTAATTCTTCTAGTTTCTGCCTTAGTTCTTTCACCTCCTTATCCCACCTTTCACCTCTTACCCTCAAATCCTCTCTTATATATTCTACCTGCCTCATAGCCCACTTTACATATTTCCTTAACCACCTGATTTCACTTATCAAAAGCCCGAGAGCTTCCTTCGCCTGACATTGCATTTTTAGGGAGGTGACCTACGTGTCCTTACGCTTTTTTGATTAACACATACTCCACCGCGGTTTTTTCTCTAGACCGGCCCAAAGTTGCCTTTCATTTTGGTCTATTCCAACACTCACAGTCCCTGCATACACCCATTTCTCCCTCCTAACAGCCACCAGAATAACGAGAAATCTAAATTTAGCAAATTGTAAATCTGACCAAGAAAAGGAAGCTGCTAATAAGTAAACCATGAAATTAGTTACATTTTTGAGAATAAGAGTTTAGACAGATGGAGGCGGAAAGGAACGAAATACGACACCAAGAGAAGTCAAAAAGAAGTTTCTGCATGGAAGTAAACTAAGGACTCATGCTAGTAAGCTTTCTAAGGAAATACATTGTATTTATAATAAGTCATTTGGCATTATGTGTGGTGTTTCACCAGCAGAGAAAAACACGGAAATTACATTCAATATAATATTTACAGCGGCCAAATCCAGACATCAAGATAAGAATTAAGGAAATAAGGCTGAATCTCCAATGTATTTGCATTCTGCGAAGTAAATCCAGATGCTCGTATGATGAAGTTAAGAAATATTCTGATATCAAGAAATTTTCAAATCTATGGCCTCCCGGCAATTAAAGCATTTAGAGAAAAACTCATGACGGAGAAGAAATAAATGATCATGTCCGCAGGGAAAAAATAAGCTAGATGTTAGAAAAGAATATTCACGGACCACCGATGAAAAATCACTTCGAGGAAAAACAAACGGATTCGATATTCACCGCATTTTGCCATATTGAATTTTAAAAAAAACCAGATAAGATTCAATACATCGCTGGTGCAAAGTTTGAGGCAAACGGTAAATCATTCAGTGAATAACTTTTAACAAGGCCTAATTAATCTACGTAAGAATACGAAGTCTTCATGATTTTTGAAAACTATGAACTTGCATTAACCGCAATTATATGTGGAATGTTCAACCATCTAGAAATAATGCAGGACGACAGCTAGGATCAATTTTTTCTTATATGTGACTTTAGTGATCAAATTCAGTCACTTTCTTTGGAATTATCAAGAAAAATCGTTACAATGTGCACGCAAGACGGACTGAAAATCTTGAGCATTAAGGAGTCAGCAGATTAGCGGCAACTGTTCTGAAGACTATTTTATCAGGCACCTGTCGCATTGTAAGAAACTTCCTAGACCGTGAAGAATCAAACGACTAAAAAGTTATAAAGTGGCAAATTGAAATTTTCGAGCTGATATTTAGGGACCACAGTGGTAAAAGAAGAACTCTAAGCTGCACTTTGCTCCTAATTTTGTATCATCTACATTCATCGCTAGGATTACTATTCTGTGAATATTAATATATATTTATACCTCTTACAGCTAAAAAACTTTTTCGAATTATGAATATTGATCTTAACGCCATAGTTTCTAATAGTATGAGAAAGCATGATAATTTTTTGCAAGCAGGTAATAAAAGATAAACAATTAAAGTTTCCGACGCATATTTTAATGAATGATTTAGCTTATGCGATTGTAATATTTTTGTGAAACTTCATTCTGTGTGCGAGTTACCGAAAAAACTTCACCATTTCAAGATTTCGATTTTTTTCAGCCAAAGGTTTAGAAAGAGGTGTGACGACTTCTCTGCCTTTCTTCTAGAGCATTCTCGACAGTGACGTGGGGATACAAAGGTTCTTTATAAATTAGATCACGTTTATTGTCTCAAAGATGTTTGGTTGTGTTTCCATGTGAATGCCTCTATTTTACTTTATTGGCTACGCTTGGCAGAAAATTTTGGCAAAAGTAAAGAACATGAGAGTCATCATAGTAACAATAGTTTAAATAGAAATGTATTTACTACCGACCGGCGAGCCCTCTGTTCGTACCAGGTTGAGGTCATCCTCTCCTTCAGGTCATTCACTTTGGATATCTCTTGCTCCTACCGAGACCTATCTTTGTCTCAAGTCCCGTTCGCCGCCTGTCAGTCTCAGGATTCATCCTGTCAGTCCCAGGTTTCCTCCTGCCAGGGCCATGGATCTTACTATAAGGCTACCATCTCCTGATGCAAAAGGATGTGGAATAAAATACCTTGAATTTATTCGGATTATTTCTCTTCGGAATCAGTACCGGATATTCCAACTTCAAAGATACACTTTTCCGAATGGCGAATCAATTAAGGTGAACACAGGAACGAATTCGCATAGGCCTATTTCATCCCAGGAACAAATTGTATTATCAACATCCGGTGGTGAAGTTTACGATTACCCTTTTAAATTCAGAAGAAATTTTCGATACAACAGTACGTGAGCGCTGTTTCATCACCCTATATTATATAACAAAGCATGAGAATCAAAGCGTTTAAAAAATATGGTTTGTGATCTGAAATCATCGGGCCGAAATCTTACACTTTATCTGGTAATTGCAGTATAAAGTCAATGTTTTAAAATTTACGAGTTTTTTTTGTTTGTTCGTCAATGCCCAAGCTATTATTTTTTAGAAAGAGATAAAAAAGTCAAAAATTTCAAGAGAAGTTTCCCTATTACCTTATTTCGGTCTTAAAGTCCAATTTATAACAAACAAAAAACGATTGCAGTTATTAAAAAAATCTTTATATTTTCAGTGCTTCAGTTCTTACTGCGGGCCGTCATCAGAAAAAAATTTCTCCTCTGAAAACAAAGTTTTTTCTTTTATATACAATCAATTAAAAGTAAATCATAATAATCGATTAGAAACATGAAAGCGATTTATTTAATTAAGGAGAATATTTCTATTGATCATTTAAATAATTTTCGAAAATATCTAAAGGGAAACTTTAAAAATAATTTTTTTATGTTGAAATTGTTGAATTGTTGAAACTTGCAATTCTTATTTATTCATGATGTTTAAAGGCTCATTTTCTTTGTTTAAAGATTTTCTAGGAAGCTATTTTGTTCAGAAAAAAACAGAAAACTGTAAAATTTTTCTTAATCAATGAAATTAGCCATACAATATAATAATTATATGTCAAGTGCAACTTTCATCTAGAGATAAATCCTCAATCGAGCCCTCATTAGTCGCCTTCACTTATTTTTCAAAATCACTTACAGTTAACAATGGAAATATTTTCCTTCATTTTATAAATCACGTTTTACAATGCTAATCTTTTAACTTTATTTAGTTCTCGTGCAGACTTAGCTACTCTAACTTTTGTTGTTGTTGAAGATTTATAGTTTTAGTTACAAATTTCAATATTTGGCCGTAAATAAACTTTTAGTAAAACTTTAAACTATTAATTTAAAAATTTATCTATATTGTTCGAAATTAGTTTTTTTTTTGTAAAAAGTCAGAATGTAATTAACCCTTTTATCAAGGGAAATTCCTCGATCTGCTGGGTCATTCACCACGTGAATACACCGATTGATCTTACTGGTTACTGGTTACTGGTTATTGTGGAGTTACTGTTTACTGGTCTTTGTTGAGGGTCCAGGTTTGGGATTTTGTGACAGAAAGAACGTTCTAAATCCGATGCTCGCAAAAAGCTTCTGGGTTTTTGTGATCACTCACAAACTTAGAGACTTCTGAATGAACTCCTGTCTGGCACGCGTTCCTTAAAGTACAGAAAGGGCCTTCAATCAGTCTGCTACATTATTAGTAACGAACTTCTTCGGCATTTCCCTTTTGCATTCTGGATACAAGTCTGGGTCAAAAATAGCCATACCAACTAGATAATAATTGGTGTACCACACGTGGTTGCACAGCTTGTCAATGGCGACACGTGCAATGTTTTTGTCTACTTTGATGAATCTGAAAGCGGACGTACCGTTTCGTAAGAAACAGGAGAAAAAAAATCACAGATCTAAATTATGCGATATAATATATCAGGTATTGCAAAAGCAACAGTAGCATTTTTAGATCCTCTCTACTGCTTTTCTCGCCTCTACCGAAACGACTCATTCATCCAGCTGTTCTTGAAGCATCCGTAGTTTTAGGGAATTGAGCTTCTTCTCCATAAACGAGAAATCATCCGCTGATGACAAGGCCCTAAAGTGAACACCTCTGATTGGCACTGCTTTTAAAAACATTCGGATAACTTCAAGTAGCTTCTGCTACAGCTCTCTAGGCTGCACATCCTTAACCAAATATATTTCAGAAAGCAAATAAAGGTTTAATAAAAATTATTTTTTCACAAAAACCAAGTCAATTCGAGAACTAGTACAGAAAGGTCTATTTTACCTCTAAGTAATACAGCCCAAAGTCAATTAGTTCCTGTTTGTCTTCCAGCTTCCAAATCACAGCCCTGGATTTAAATGCGGTTTTGTACCACGATTGGTTAATGCTGTCCCATGACTTTTGCATAAGCGGATCTTGATCTACCGTGAAAACTTCTCCGATCTGGCTGAAATTTTTCACACGTAATTTTGCAACGAAAAGGAACCTTATTTTCAGGAAGCAGTAGGATCGGAGAAAAAATAATTCTTTGGTGCCACCTATTAAATTATTTGTTGAAATCCATCTGTCTGGTTTAGTTGAAAATCATCCAATCTTACCATCCAATATTTAGATGAGAAAGGGTGTTCTGTATCCATAAACGAAAGGATTCGTCATTGCGAATCAAGGTAGGATTATCAACACCAGAAGTTATCGCAAAGATGTATCACATCAGGACGTGGTTGACCGGCGCCCATTATATGGAGAAACCAACGAATCCTTTGAGCACATTACTGATGCCTATCGCGTAATGACTTAGAAAGACTATACGCACAGACATATTGATGTAGCGGGCATTACACATCAACAACTTGCCTAAACCTAGGCCTTTTAACAATACGAATGCATTTTTATAGATTCATTCCAATACCCGTTTTAGAAAACGAACATCACATCTTATATTGGGATGCTTCTATCCAAACGGATCATTAGATCCGAGCCAATCGACTTGACATCGTAATGCGAAAAAAAGGAAGAAAATTCTGCATCATTGACATTACTTTTCCACTTAACCAAAATTTTTAGTCAAAGTATACAACCAAAATCCATAGGTATAGCGAGTACCGCTATGAAGTAAAGACCATATGGAGGAATGAGAAACATGCATGTATTCATCCTATTATGATTTCGAGTACAGCCCATGTACACGCAAGATACACTGAACGACTTGAACATTTAGGAGTCATTAGTGTATTGTCTGCAGCTCTGAAGAGTGTTTTATTAAAAAAACTTTCGCGTTGTCAGAAACTTTCTCGATCATGAGCAAGCAAGCTATAAAAACCTGTGGAGTGGCAGATGGTAGCTCTAAAAAAAGCATCCAGAGGTATCAGTCACTTAAATTAGTCAGTGGCTGTGATTTAAAATCAAATTCATCCGAATAAAAGTTTGAACAAAATTAAAAATAATAATTACAGAATTTATAATTACAAACATTTCCTTGAAATTAACATCATTTTGGCTTGTCTTTATGATGTACTTTGAATCGATTTCTAAAACTTGTATATAAGTACTGTCTAGTAGTATTCGATATGATCTCTAAATAATTGATAAAGTTTAGCCCGAGGCAAGTATAATTTGATTAATTTTAATTCAATTCTTTGAATTTAATTTAAATTTACTTCAATAAAAAGAATTTTCAATGTCTTTAATGTTATTTTTTATTTCTAATTAGAAGAATGTAAATACATCAATCAAAACTTCAATAGTTTTCACATGTCGTTCCATTGCATCATTTTAATTTAACTATTTGTTTGTATAAACGCCTTTTGAGTAGCTACAAGAGCTTCTCCAATCTGGAAATCTAAAATTAAATAATTAACTTTAAAATGTAATAAAGTGTTTTTGATTAAGATGAATTGATATTCACTGCACTTCCTCATCAAGGTTCCTCCAATCAATTTGAGGTGCCCAATAGTTTGCGTGTCAGTTGGCGCTTCTGTCAAGGTCTAAGAGGCACCCTTCAGGCGTGTTGTTCATATAAGACAGGCCCGCCAAATGTGCATTTTTAATAAGGATTGGTAATTGCAAATTCTGTTATTCATGTAATTTTTATTATCATAGAAGTTGTAGGCTTTATAAGCTATGATCATGGTTTCTTAAACTAACTGATCCCGACGCAACTGGACGCGTACGTCGTCCACTCGTGCTACTTCTATCCTAGAAGTTTAAAAAAAACGGGAAATTAACGCAAGATACTTTGTACAAAACTGTTTCTTAGAGTTTGGTCTTCAGCCGCGGATGACCTTTTGCGACAGGCAGGACAATGTCAGATAAAGGTTTCACCTTCGGATACTTTTTTAGAGCTATAAAATTTTGTACAATGTTCAGAGGAATAGTGTTGACGGACCACATAAAATGATTCCTTTTAAACGCTTTTGAATCCGACTCGTGATGGAATGAGCCTGATGCTGGCTGTTGCTTATAAGAACCACGAGTTGGACTTTGTAGGCTTGGTACAGCCTGCTCAGCTCGAAAAGAAGAAGCGCAAAATTTTGATTCTCATTTGAGCTAAATATTTATTTTACCTTCGTTTCAGGAAAATTTAATGCATACCATGTATAAAGTAAAGACATTTGTTTTAAGTTATGTTTGGAGTATTAAACCTTTTTCGAAGAGAATGTTTATTGAGATCCAAACTCAAAGTATACGTGCATTTAATTACCCAAGCGTAGAAAATATCGAGTATTATTCTAAAACAGGATTGCAGTGTATTAGTATTTGACGAATTTAAATGATTTCATAAGGTTCTATTGTAAAGTATTTATGACTTCTCATATATATGTTTTTATAATAATTTTGTCGTTAATGCTAGTAAGAATTTATCTTCGGAAGGCGTTATTTTACTTTCGTTTTTTTTCTCGAAGTTTCGTTTTGATTAAATTAATTTATAACGTCTTCATCTCAAAAGGTACTTAATTAACTCCCTGGCTGATAAAGAATAACTATGTTTCCTCTAGAACAAAAAAAAACTAATAATAATTATCTAGACACGCGATTTATGCTCGGAAAGGGAAAAATCAAAATATCTCTAAAAAGTATATATACACGAAAAATCTGATAATTTAATAGTTTTGCTATTCTTACAATTCTGCTCTAATCGTTTTTTCTGTACTTTGAAAAAAATGAAGATGCTTTGTACTTTGGTCTTGACTATAAACGTTATTCTTAATTCTGTTGGTATGTAAAGAATAAATTAATATCATTTTGTACAGTTAGTACGTTGAAAATTCTATTATATAATATATTGAGCCAGCCCGTCAGGATTTGCAGTAAAATTCAAAAAATGGTTGAAAACCTTGATTTTCTGTATAAATTTCCTCCCAAAACCTACAAACCCCAAATTAAGAAGCCTCAAATCCACAAATTGAGAAGCCCCAAACCCACAAAAAACCCAACCCCCAAACGAGCAAGCCCCAAATGCACAAGCTCTATATCAACAAACCCACAAACCCCAAACCAAAATGATCCAAACCCACAAGATTCAAACCTACAAACTCCAAATACACAAGCTCCACATCCATAAACCTAGAAATCCACAAACCCCGATCCCACAACCCCCAAACCCACAAGCCCCAAAGTCACAAACCCCAAAGCTACAAACCGCAAAACCACAAACCTTAAACTCACAAGCTCCATATCCACAAACGTACAAAACCCAAACCCACAAGCTCCATACCCACAATTCTACAAACCCACGAACTCACAAAAATAGTTCGTTAGTTTAGGTTTGATGTGTTTAGGGTTCGTGGGTTCGGGGTTTGTACGTTTGTTGATATGGAGATTGTGAGTTTGGGGTTTGTGGGTTAGAATTTTGTAGGTTTCTGGATATTGAGCTTGTATATCTGGAGTTTGTGGGTCTAGAGCTTGCGGATTTGGGGGTTTTGCGACGAAATTTATGCAGAAATTTGACATTTTGCGATTTTCGCAGAAGAAATATGAAGCTTCTCCTTAAAACTTAAAAGTTTGAAAAAAATTAATAATGCAGGATTTGTAGGGTATTTAAAAAAGTATTTAAAGCACTTTGTAAATATTGCGTTACTAGTTTCTCCTAATCATACAATTTTACATTTTTATTTTGACAATAAAGTTAGGTAAAATATATTAAGTTGTTAAATATATATTTTTTATTATAAATTTCTCACTGGTAAATACATTATGCTGGTAGAGATGTCGTAGCCGATTTAAAAGCTTCAAAATAGAATTCTATCATTGTGCAAATAAAGTTGTAAATTTTATACAATTGCGTTCTGTTAGTAATCTCTTTACAACTGAAGGTTTATTACTTTTTAAATTGAAATATTTTATATCTTTTATAACTACATATCGAAAACTGCTTGCCAAATTTGTTTTGATAACCAAATATAATTCGCATCCAAACAAATGCAATTTCTTTTTACTTGGCAGCAAATTATAACGGGAATTTTAATCCGTTGTTAGAGACTTATACGCAGTCAAATGTATAATCGGGTTCTAATTTTACTATTCTTCATACATTGTTAACATTATAAATCAATATATTTTTCTTGCCTTTTTACAGAAATATCATCAGGCATGCCGCCCAAAACATGGGACTTTCTGGCAAATTTTGGCGCGAGTGACGAACATGAGAATCGTCAAGGTAACGTTAGTTCAAATAAAAATGAATAATAAAAGTTTTCATTACTCACAACTTTTTATCCTAATAGTTTGAAACTATTAATAATCTCTTCAACTAAAAAATATTAATCACGCAAGGATCTTTTTTCTTGTTGTTTTATAGAAGCATATCTAAACAGGATACAATAACGGTATTTTATTTGTTTATTAAACAAATTTTATTCAAGTTGTTTTCCCTTCGAAGTATACCCCACTATGAGATAATTCTTTTGAATAAGAGAGACATCATAAATATTTTTGCAAGGGGCCACTGAAAAATAATTACTCTTACAGATTTGACCTAGTTGTAAGGAAATGACTGTAAGCCTATACGGATTTTCGTATAATGAATTTCTTATCATTTTTTTGCGACAATATGGAATCGATTATTGAAGATAATTATGTAAAAAAATTTAATCGAATAATCAGTATTGAATCATGGATTATGAGAATAAGTTCCGCCCTTTTTTAAAAAGTATCGTTAGATAGGCTAATGTAATGGATCGATTTTTCATCACTATTGATGATTTGATGTAAAAGACTCTTTATTTTGTATCAAAGGATGAATTTCAGTAACACTTCCCGCGAATGCTGCTTTTTTAAAATAAACTTGACATTTTTCACACGGACAAATAAAATTTTCCTTTACCCAGAAATAAATGTCAACTACTGCTTCTTAGAGCTCACAAATACCCTGCAAGAATTTCAGACCATGATTTCACTGAAAGCGACAATGGTGCCTCCAGCGATAGCTTTTAAAGAAGGGTGGAAAATAATTCCCATATCTAATAAACTGTGAAAAATATTAAAGACATTATAAATACCATTAATATCTTGAAAATCATGTCGAATCTTTTCAACTCCCTCTACAAACTTAAATGAATTTTTAAATCTATACAAGTCCTTATAGTCTCTTGAAATTCCCAAATGTCGTGAATTGTGAAGCCAACCGAAAAACGGATGCTGCTCACAAAGTAATCCGTCAAATCAGCCAAATTTTTAAGAGTGAAAGCGTAGTTTGTCAGTTGACAATATGTATGGGTTTTCACCAGCAAAAAATATTCAACGACTCCATGAAAGCTTAACTAGAGAAACCAGAGCGCAATTTGACATAATGTTAACTACTGCGAAGAATCCATACAAAATTGAAGATACTATACTCAAGTTAAACGAAAGCAAATAATATTGTTCAATAATTTAGTATAAAAATCTGAAAGATACTAAATATGGAAGAATTTAACAAGTTTGAATTTGGCTATGCAGTAATGAATACTATTTCTGTTTTGCGAAATATCGAAAGCCCAGTTAATAAAATCCGTAGCTAATTGGGTAGAATGGTGGGAAAACTTTAGAGAAACAACATTTAAAGGATAAGGAGCAAGTGCTAATTCCTGTAAAGAAGAAGTAAGTTAGATGTTAGAAAAGTATATTCACAACATACCGATGAAAAAGAACTTCTTGAAAAATAAACGGATTGGGTATTTATCGCATTTTGCCTCATTGAATTTAAAGAGATCAGGCAAGGTTCGAGACATGTTTGGTGCGACAGGATAAGCCAACGGTAAATCATTTAGTGATTCACTTTCGCAATGCCGTTATTTGAATCGATTAAAGCCAATGATTATCTCAATCAAATTCAGGGTTTCGTTATAAAATGTAAGAGTTAATAATGATTTATTAGTATTAGCTCAAAATAGAATCTGATTGGCAGCTGTTTCAGAAATTCTCAATACCTAACTAACCTTACGAATATTTGAGAAAAAGAGGTTCCTCTTTTTGAAAATTGTTTAAATAGTCAATAATGCTCATAAATTTTCAAAGTCTTAAAGCGGAAAGTGTTTGGAACAAAATTCCTAATTAATATGTCTTCAGTAATTTTTGGATTATCAGCATGATAGTTGCAATAAAGACTTGAGTTCTAGGCATCACATTCTTTAGTTTTGTATTTTTTGTCGGATTTTTACAAAAATGCAAGTTATTACATCTGTAAGTAAAGGATTCTAATTGCGAAGGACTTCCACCTACCTCCTTACATTCATTGTGAGGATAATATAATATTGCAACAAGTAAATTACAAACGGTTGTTTGTTCAATTAGATTGTACTATAAGCATACTATTTTCCTTTTTTGTATGCTTAAGTGATGACTTGAGTTGAGTGCAGGTAGATTTCAGGTTTGAAGTTGAGAGAAGACTTATTTCTTTAAAGTGTGCCCTTTTTCATGAATTTATTTTATTACAAAAAGACTTGAAAGTATCAAATGTATATTTGTTAATAATCTAATGATATTTAGACATATAAAATCTCCAATCGTTTAAAACTGAGATCAACAAATAAATGCATGAATTCTGCAAAAATCGATGCTAATAATTGAACAATAGACGATTTGTACATTTTTCTATAACAAAATTTAAAAAATTGTGAAATAGCATCCATTTTCAATTATTGGTAAAGCAAAAATTATTTTTTGAATAGTCTATACCAAAACCCTGGATTGCACTAAACGAAGCAATTCCAAACCCACAAAATAATTCCTCTTCACTAATTTTTTTATAACATTATAAACGTGCTTGAAACTTCTTTAAAATATCCATTAAAATCTGTTAAATCCCTCTAAATTCCTGTTTGAAATCTTCAAAATAGTTAAAAATCCGTTCAATTAACTTAAAACCATTCAGCCAGCAAACAAATTATAATATTTTCTAAAAATGCTCTAGAAATCTTTCAAAACTAGCACAATCCCTGAGATCTTTGAATTCTAGTTTGGAATTCTTGAAAAACTTTATGAAAATCCCAGGTCGGATAAAATACCGACGTATAAAAAAAAAGTTTTTCTTGTTGCAGAAATAAATTTAGTCCCTCCTGTCCAGCTTTCTCTTCAAGCCAGCTCGAGAGCCCCCTCTTCTTCGAATCATTTACCTGAGAGGCCTCTTGCTCCTGCCGACACTCATCTTCGTCTAAGGTGCCACTCGCCGCCTGTCAGTTCTAGTATTCCTCCTGTCAGGTCTACTGATCTTCCTATAAAGCTTCCTTCTCCCGATGGAAAAGGATGTGGAATAGAAAACCTTCACTTAATTCGAATTATTCCCCTGTGGAACCAGCACCGCATATACGAACTTCGAAAATACACATTTCCTGCAGATAATTCAATTAAAGTAAAAACGGGAAGGAAAACGTATGGGTATGTTCCAAAGCAAGAACAAATTGTGTTAGCAACATCCAGTGATGATGCCTTGGCAATATTGAAAAGTTATAATGTTCTTATTGGAATATATAAGCGAGATAATCGTACACAAACTTACAAACGATTAAAAGTAAATATGAGAAGCGGCACGATAACCCTGTTGAACTCAGAAGAAATTAATGATATTAAAGTAGGTGAACGCCGCCCCATAAAATTGTATTATATGATAAGGTACGAAAATCTAAACTTATAAGCATATGGTTTATAATCTGAAGTCATCAGACAGCAAACTTAAATATAACTGTTATTTGCAGTATAAATTCAGGGTATTAGATTTCACAATTCCTTTTTTTCCTCAGCGCTCAGTCATTGTTTTTGGAAAAAACATATTAGTAAAGTTTGTTTAGAGGCAAAATGGCCTTACGTCCTCCAAAAACACTATATTTGTTGTCCTGTCCTCCTTGAAAACAGTAAAGGACATGCAGAGTTTTTGATATTCTTAAGAATTTTTAATTATAAATGGAAGGTAAGAATAGCGTACTTAACATAAGAGAGACTGTGGGGTACAGCGATGTAATTCTTTTTAAAGATGAATATAATTTTCCCAATCGGACGTCAAGTTTCATGTTGGCTCGGCAGCGGGGAGCGCATGTGCGAACATCCGTGGTTTGGAAGCGGCCATATTGTGGCTACTTCACGTGCATGCAATGGCTCGTTTTCCAGAGCGGTCAAATAAAAAAAAAGTTTTTTTATTTATCTGCAAAAATATTTGATAAGACTTGTGAAGTCCAAAGTGACGCAACAGGTTTCTAAGTTTTGAAAGATGATATATCACTTAAAATGTATTTGGAATTAAATTCATATACTTTTCGAATTTTGGAACTCTACTTCAAATTGTAGCTTGACCTAGGAAAGTTATAGAACATTTTTTAACTTACAGTATGCAGTATGCTAAACAGGATATTGTGGTTCGATAAGTTTCACAAGTTGTATTGCTCAATAATTAAAAAAAATTATTTCATGTTGAAAAATAAGTGTTTTTAAAAGTGATTTATAAATTACAAATTTTATAATTTCTAAACAAAATGTTTCAAATTAATACATAACACAAAATTTCTAAAGTGTTTCTTGAGTACTTCAGTTACGAGTATATTGAAAAATTTCATACAAGTAACAATTCAAGTTTTTTAATTGAATACAGCTGGTTCGAAATTCTGCTTTGCTGTTAAAAATGATGTTGTTAACCTGTAAATTAAGCGATTCTATTTTTAATACAAATTGACATTTTGTAGTTGGAAATTCCCTTTTTTCATAATAATGGTAAATGAATAAAGTAAAAATCTTGTTATTTGAAAATTTAGCTATTTGATAAAACGTTTCACGATTTTATTAAAGGTTTGTTAAAAACTCGTCCCGTTATATTTCTTGGATAAAAATGAACTATTTAGTCGAAAACTTTACTTTTCCCGTTGAAAAGTCAACTGCCTTCTAAAAACTTCTTTCTTGTAGTTTCGCTGAAGTTTAAATATTTTTTAGTTTAAATTGAAACGCTCAATATCTGTACACAGATTACTTTCAGCTACTGAAATAGCTGCATCCAAAATGAAAGTGGAACTGTAGCTTCCTTTGGAGGTCTCTTCCGCTCTTTCATGAAATTTGAATTATGCTATTGAAAAAGTTTTTTTATAAAAAAGTTTTTTTTTAATATTATTAGTCGGTGGCTTTCTGATGCTCGAGAGAGTTTCTTTTAATGCGGCAGATGTTCAATTAAACCGCCTTCTAATTTTCTGCCAGAAACCTACTAACTCCTAAATATTTAAGATGTTCAGTGCATCTTGCGTGCAGATTTTCTGTAGCTACAGAATTATTAATTCTAATGATAAATCCTTTTGTTTCTATATACAAAACGTTCTTTCTCAGACAAATATTGGAGGCCTCACTGTACATATCATGGTGCTCTAACGTTTTAGAGTGCTTATCGTTGATTCCTTTCTATCTTAATTGTATTTCTAGTTCTACTTTGTTTGTGTCCTGATCTTAAATACTACCTCTGAGGACAAATTTAAGGGCGTGTAGTCCAGATCCACTTTTCAGATGGTGCTGTAAAGCTCAGCAACATTTTAACTGTTAAAAGAGTTTTGCAACTGCACAACTTGTGACTTTCACAGTTTCTTGATATCTACAACACTTCTATCCCACATACAGCGTGGTAGAACTACCCTTTTAATCTCCGACTTGCTGTGACACATTCGGTGCATCGTCATTTTTACGTGGACGGGTCTGCTCAACATTTCAAATCCGGGGTTAGACCATTTGATCAGCCCGAATGAGTACATAACAACAGGAATGACATAGGTGTCAATAGCTCTAATTTTGTTTGCCAAGTTAATAGAACTCCTTAGAATCAAACTAATTATTGCAATAAAGACAGTCGATAGGCTTCTCTTAACTAAAATATGCTGAATAATCTTAGATTTAAGAAAACTCAGATATTTATACGACTCGCCCTCAACCATTGCCTGGATTTCATTTTCGAACTTGGTCCTTATCTTGGCGGACCCTAATACCCCTCCGATTGAATGCATTGTCCTGCACTTATCTAGTTTTACCACCATGTCGATATCATTGGAATACAGCTTTGTGACATCGATAACATGCGGCAGTTTCCGATCTGAATTAACGTAGAGCTTCAGGTCATCCGTCTGCAAAAGATGGGTCATTGGATGACCATCCTTATTACCGCACAGAAGGAAACACTTTCAAGTAGTCAATTAATGAAATATTCAAGTTTCTTTAATGTTCCTTCTTCACTGCTAAGTGGGTACACCTTATCTCCAATAGTAGCTCTGAAACATTTATAAATTATTGTAAAACAGGCTATCGAACGAAGTTCAGATGCATTTGGATCCTCTGCTTTTTAGGAAGCATATACATAATACTTTAAACCATAAAGCCTAACAACAGATTTGAGTGTTTCTTGATCTTTGGAAAAGACCTTGACAACGCAGAGTGCGCACTTGTTAGGTACAGTGGCCAGAAGTTGTGCATTATGTTCGGACCTGAAGCTTTTCAGTTACTTGTACTTTTTAAAAACCGCTGTAACATCTAAGCCTGGGATGTTTGTTATCTCCATTTCAAGGTTATTGTTAGTTCTTGTCTTCGCTAGTTGAAACCACGCAGCATATAAATTGCTTCCGCTCGTTTTTCCCCAAACACACAAACAATAGTTAGTCACGGCTACCATTTAAGGGACTTCCGTTTCTTGCTGGTTTTGTTTTGCTTTACACTCAGTTCATGGTAGAAGAGCACTGTTAATTGATTAAAAGTTTCTTTTCTAATTTTAAAATAATAATCATCTCTTGAAGTAGAAGATATTTCACAATATTTTACCGGTATTTTATTTTCTTCGAGCACATCATAACTGTTTTAGCAAGGCCAAGGGCTACTCATTTAGAAATCTGGAAATCTTCAAAATATGAATGAGGCAGTCTCAATCAAATTTTCATGGAGAGTGACAAGATTTTTTTAAGAGTTCTTTTTGGGTCCATGAAATCTTTTCAAATTCTCAGTATTCCCGCGGAATTTTAAAAATATCCTTAAGTCATTTAAGTACTGATGATCTTATAATCGCAGGTGTTTGGAAATCTTTAAAACCCTCTAAATGTAGTAGATTGTAAAGCTGATCAACGGAAGGAGGCTGCTTATGAAGAATCTATGAAATCAATCAAGTTTTTAAGTTCGAAAATGTTCGAGATAAAGCTGATAAGAAAAGAAATACGTCACCACAGGAAATCGAAAGAATTTTTACAGTTAAAATAAATTGAGAACCCACGTTAGTATTATTTCTAAAGAAATTCATTGGGTGTTCGTAAGGTAAGTTTTACGCAATATTCTTTCTAATTTTTATGTTGTATCACCAAGTAGAAAATAATTTATGACTTAATAAAAGTTTAACTGGGGAAGCCGGACAAAATTTAAGATGTTATTACTGCAAAGAATCAAAAAGAATTTTCAAATATTGGACTTACGTGAAACAAAAGCAAATCATATTGTTCAATAATTTCTTATAGAAACCTGGAAGTTATTGAATGTGGAAAAATTAAAAAAATTTTGTTGATTCTGCTATAAAGTAATAAATATAATATGCAATTTCATAAAATAGCGAAATCCAAATTATTATTAAACGGAGCTTATTTTTTTCATTGGTTAAAAATCTTCCTTCCCACCAAAAAACACGACAGGGAAGTTACACATTTCCAAAATTCAAATTTTATAAAAAAGTTCATGTTTTTGGGAGTGGATATAAACGGCAAACTGCAGGGCTTCTAACAGGAAAAAATAATATCAAGACTATTGCGCTTGAAAAGGTAGAGAAAAGACAAATAAATACTGTGATTCACTGAAAAATTTTAACAAGTGGACATTATATGAGCCAATTAAGCAACACGAAACTGGTACAATAAATCCTGAAAATGTATTTTCTTTCTGCGAATTCTATCCAATTGCTCTGCATGAAGAGCTGAAGGAATATTTTCGTACCAAATATGTTGCCAAGCTATGGCTTTCCGACGATTGAAGGATTTAGAGCTTGCTTAGCTCGCTACACATCTCGCTAAAAACAACGACTCACCAACCCGCTATAGATTCCTCTTTCTATCTTTATCCACCATGGTCTCTCTTAAGCATTACGAAAATACGGAGACACGCAAAAATCCAGGTCTTTTTCAACTCTAACGTGAAACCTTAATCACTGATGTCTTATTTGTTACTTATTTAATGCACCACTGAACGATATTCAAAAAGAGTGTTTAGGAATTTGTCTATCGGACCTCATCGAATTCAAACAAACCAGACAAGGTTAAAGAAAATTTTTGTGCAGCAGCTCAAATCAATGGTGAATGATTCACACATCAACTTTTAACAAGGCCTGGTTAATTTACGTAACAATATGCAGTCTTCGTAATTTTTCAAAAGAATGACCTTGCATTTACTGCAGTGAAATGTAAAATGTCCAACCGGCTAGAAATAATTGAAAGAGACAGCTAGACACAAGATTTCTTCTGGAAAAATTACATCTTAGGAACCCTAAGGATTGATTTGTTTGAAGATGCTCGTTTCTAGTGAAACACAACTATACTGATGCAGTTTAGAAGATTTGTGACATTAAAAATTAGGTTATCAATTTAGAATGAGCGACAAATATTTTTAGCTGCTGAATGGCCTCTGATAAGAACCACTAGATATACGGGAAGATCAAGAAATAAGATCTAAATGTTTCATCAATCAAGCCAATCTTGACCTTGAGGCAATGGGTCTCACGGTAAACAAGCGCCCAAAGCATTTGTTCGCCCGTCAATCCTCTAAAGTTAACAGAAAACAGCTTCTGGACGATTTTTCAACATTCAAACTGGACCTTCTGAAGGTCACTCTAACAAATTAAAATCTATCTTTTAGAATAAAAAATTTTCCGCTCGTTCCAAATCTGGTATCAAAAACAGCGGTTACGATTTATAAAACAGATTTCGACCTTCAAACTATCTTGAACATTGACCCCTAGGGTTGATCATTTACAATTGAGATTTCTGAATATTTTTAATTAAATTGGAGTTTTAACCAGTATTAAATATGGGAGCTTTATACAATGAATTATTATTATCAAATCTTCATTTGTAAATTACAGACATTAAATTCGTTTTCTAAAATTTTTCAGTAATTCCTCGAGGCCTTTATGTAATCCTATAGATAACGAGAATATGATATACTTTTATGTATTCTGTTAAATAGAACTGGAACATTCCTTCGTGGCACTGTTAGCGAAATTCTTTATCAAGAAGGTAATAATTTTTTGCTCTTATTATAAAAAATGAGAGTCGTTCACGCTCTGGTCTTCAATTTGTTAATCATCCTTAATTCTAATGGTAATTATAATAGTTTAATAATATGTGTATCATTAAAAAAAATATTCTAAAACTTTGCGCACACAACAGTTTTTCTAACTCAATAATTCCACTCTGGTTTTACAATTTTTAAATTCTGCGTAAACAAATATGGTACTCTCCTGCAAAAAATTAGATATACATACATCTATTTAGAATTTTCATTTTCTTGTTCTTAGAATATATTTTTTTAAGTGAATACATTATCTGAAATCCTGTAGTGTTGATGAAAGCTGCTACAAAATGGCGAATCACTGACCGCACATTTCCGCGCCTGCGACAAGTATGTCAGTGGACACAACATTTGGCGACGTCTTTACGACGTCTTTACGACATCGTTACGACATCTTTGCGACAACTTTACGACATCCTATATCCATGTCGTCAAGGTGTCTTTACGATATCGCAAAGACATTGAAACTAAATGGAAATAGAATGTCGTAAAGTTGTCGTAAAGATGCCGTAACGATGTCGTAAAGACGTCGCCAAATTTTGTGCCCACTGGGATGACACATACGCAGTTTTCTTTTAAGGGCAGCCAATGTAGGTCGTAAGAATTCTCGAAATTTTATTTCAAGCTGCGTTTTTCAATCTTTACATCAAGAATATCATAATAGCCTTTAAGACTCAAAAGGGTTATGACTATAACTTACTAGTCCAGCTGTTGTACTCGGAATCTGAAAAAACCCTTCCTTGATCTGATTTTGCAAAAAATAGTATGCAATACACACCTGTACAAGGAACAAAAAATGTTTACGGTCGAAGTTATTTAGAATCTTACCAATATTGAAAGATTCCTGTAATATAAAAAATAAAATTTCCAAAACTGTGTATTTGAAATTCTTTCTATTTGACCACCAGAAGTGTCATAAAAGCTAGCTGAAAAATTAGCGGAAAAATAGCGGAAAATTTTGCCAACAAAATTTTGCTAGACCGATCCACATTTTTTCATCCGCCCGCCCCTACCCTTTCGATCATACTCTTTTAGTGTCTTCTCTCCCCTAGCCTTTGTTTATATTGACGCACCTACAAAAATTCAATCCTCTCTTTCTTATTGCAGAAGTAAATTCATAATTTGATTGTTTACCCAATGGAGAACCTATTCCCGGGTGTTCTCCTTCTCCTGTCAAGGTTCCTCTTCGCGCCATCTCTAAATCACCCAATACCATTCATTCAATAGAAAGGCATCTTCCTCCAACCGAGTCCAATCTTCGCTTCAGATCTAACTCGCCGCTTGCCAGGTCCATGGCTCTTCCTGCAATGCTCCCATCTCCAGATGGAAATGGATGTGGAATGGAAAACCTTGAATTTATCCGAATTATTTCCCTTTGGAAACCGCGCCGTATATTCGAACTTCGAAAATACACTTTTCCTAATGATAAATCAATTAAAGTAAAAACAGACAGCAATAAGTACAGGCCTGTTCCAATCCAAGAGAAAATTGTGCTATCAACATCCCGTGGTGACGTGTTTGGAATATTAAAAACTTATAATCCTCTTGCTGGAATATATAATCGAATTGCTGGCGATATAACACGCTGTAAAATAAACATGAAAAGTGGGAGGATTACCCAGTTAAACTCTTATGAAATAAAGGACACTCCAGTAGGCAAAAACCGCCAAATCACGAAAGGTTATATTGTACAAATGAAAATGTAAAACTATAGACATATTTTTTGTGATATAAAATCCGACCGAAATCTTATAACAAAATTATCTATAGCTTTATAGAGCTCAAGGATGTATACCGCACTTTTATCAAACACTTTTGACTTTGTATCTACCATGTAAATCTTGTGTATTAAACAATTTAGTATTTTCCTTTTCGCGAATTTTTAGCTAACTTGAGCAAACTTACATTTGCTCCAATTCAACATGATTAAACTAAACCTATACAAATTTAGCAATGTGGCAATATGTTTCATTATGAAGTATATTAAGAAAACATACTTACCAGGGGTACTAGTTGAAGTTTGCCGGTTTTACTCATAGATGTCGCTAGAGATATGTATACATTTCTATGATTTGGTATCTATATCATATTTTTCTATGGACAATAACCTTCAAAAATACACAATTTCATTCTGCAAAAATAATAGCATCATAGCTGTTTACCTCAGTGAATGTGTCGAGTTTGATTCCAAGTAAATCGCATTTGCGGCATTCGTTTCTTTTCTTATTTCATCAAAAGAAAAAAAGCAGTTGAAGCTCATCGATTTCTAATAGAAACTTATGGTGAACATGTTCCAGTAACATGTTCCAGTTTCGTCAATTTAAAAGTGGAGATTTCGATTTAACAGACAATGAACATCCTGGTGCAGCAAAAAATTTCGAAGACGAGGAATTGCAGGCGTTATTGGATAAAGACCCAACCCAATCACAACAACAATTGGCAATAAAAATAAATGTGACCCGAAGAGCCATTTGCTAACATTTAAAAGGCATAGGAAAAATCCAAAAGAATGGAAAATGGGTGCCACACCAACTTAACGATAGACAAATGGAAAATCAAATAACCATTTGTGAAATGCTGCTTGAACGGTTCGAAAGGAAATCTTTTCTGCATCGAATTGTTACGGGGGACAAAAAATGGATTTATTTCGAGAACCCGAAGCGGAAAAAATCATGGCTTTCACTTGGTGAGGTCGTCCCATCGACTCCAAGGCCAAATCGGTTTCGCCGTAAGACAAAGCTCTGTGTTTGGTGGGACCAGTGAGGTGTGGTGTACTTCGAGTTATTGAAACCTGGTGAGACGGTGAATACGAATCGCTACCGATAACAAAATATCAATTTGAATCATTCGTTGATCAAAAAATGACCGAGATGGGCCCGAAGACATGGCAAAGTCATCCTACAACATGCCAACGCACTGTCTCATACCGCTAAGGTGGTGGAAAACATATTGAAAGTATTGAATTGGGAAATATTATCGCACCCGCCGTACTCTCCAGACCTCGCATCGTCCGACTATTACCTTTTCGCATTGATGGGACATTCACTCGCAGAGCAGCGCTTCGACAATTTTGAAGAAGTCGAAAAAAGGCTCGTCGAATGGTTTGCCTCGAAAGAGAAAAAGTTTTTTTGGAATTGTATCCATGACTTGCCTGAGAGATGGGGAAAGTGTGTAGCATCCAATGGTCAATACTTTAAATAAAATATTTCTGAGATTCCCTTGAGGATTAAGTGTTTTCTTTATTGAAAAAACCGGCAAATTTCAACTAACAACCCTGGTATATTATGAGTTTTTTTTTGGTAAATTTTTAAAAATTGTTTAATATACTTGTATTACTGTATTTTTATAATAGTCAATTAAAACTCAAACAATAAATTAACAATCTGTAACATATTACTGCTATTTATATATATATATATATATATAGTTTAATAATATATCAACGATAGATCACAATTCGATTTTTTTTAATTTTTGTCATTAGAAAACATATCCTATTAAAACATTGCGGGTGGTCGTCAGTTGGATTTAAATTTTTTAAGCTCACCGTGTGAAACTTCTGTTCTAAATTTGTATTTGAACTAAGGTTACCCTGATGATTCTTATGTTTGTAACTAATGCAAATAGTTACCAGGAATTACCTTGTTTTAGGCGACAAACCTAATTACGTCAAAAGAATAATTCCACATGGCTATTCGTGGAAAGAAAAGTTACGTGGAACTAACACAATACTTATTTTAAAAATGAATTCGAAAATCCTGCAAAAGTTTTTTTTATCTATCTCTGAAAAAGAATGATTGGGACATTGAAGTATGATTAAAGCCACATGAACAATAATACATTAAGTTTAGTCTGTAATTAACAGTTACATATAAGATTTCGGTCCGACTGGAGATCACAAAAAATATTTCCAACGGTTTAAACTTTCATTTTTATTATACAATTAATATTCATGATTTGGCACTTTTCCCCTACTGGAGTGTCCGTTATTTCTTCATGATTTAACATAGTAATCATACCGCTTTCCATGTTTATTTTATAGCATTTCATATCGCCAGAAATTCGATTAAGATTCCAGCAAAAAGATTATAACTTTTTAATATTCCAAAGACGTCACCACGGGATTTTGATAATACAATTTGTTCTTGGGTAGAAATGGACCCGTTTCTATTCCTTCCTGTTCTTACTTTAGTTGATTTATCATCAGGAAAAGTATAGCTTCTAAGTTCGCATATCCGGTGCGGATTCCAACAACAAATCAGCCGAATATATTCAAGGTATTCTATTCCACATCCATTCCCATTGGGTACAAAATTTTGCGACGTCTTACGACATCGTTACGACATCTTTACGACATCTTTACGACAACTTTACGACGTCCTATGTCCATGTTGTTAAGGTATCTTTACGATATCGTAAAGACACCGAAACGACATGGACATAGGATGTCGTAAAGTTGTCGCAAAAATGTCGCAACGATGTCGTGAAGACGTCGCCAAATTGTGTGCCCACTGGGTTTCCATCAGGAGATAGAAGTATTGCAGGATGAGCCATGGACCTGGCAGGCGGCGAGTGAGATCTAAAGCGAAAATTGGACTCGGTTGGAGCAAGATGCCTTTCTAGTGAATGATTGGTATTGGGATATTTAAAACTGTCGCGAAAAGGACGCTCGACAGGAGGAGAAGAAGAACACCCAAAAATAGGTTCCCCATTGGGTACACAATCAAATTGTGAACTTACTTCTGGAATAAGAAAGAGAGAATTAAATTTTGGTATGTGCGTCGGCATTTCCACTATATCTAAAATGGTCAAAGTATTTTTAAGAATTTTATACAATTGAAGGGATAAAACCACTTTAGGATTTTCTAAAGGTTACTCTTTTTTTACTTATCTCTTTCTTTTCTTATTTTAATTTATTCGTTGTTAGGAAGTGTGCCCAATCTTGGGAACTTTTTTAACTGCGCTTGCGTCGAGCCTGCCTGGCACCGACAACCCGATTGGTCACTGTTTGCGCGCTGAGTTTGAATTATACAAATATTCAGATTTAATATTTATAATAAATATTTCAATTATAATGACAAAAAGGTTATAAATTCTGAGTTCAGAGAAATAAATCATTCCCAATGATTAATCTCGTCTCTGTCGAGTCTTAAAATTAAAATTTTGTTATCTCCGACAATGTCACTTCAAATAAAATTACTAAAATTACCAAAAATGAATTAAGAACAATTAATTACTGCACTGATAAATGTTATATCATACATTTTTTAATAACTTGAAGGAGATCTTGATTACAAGAAAGTGACACAATATTCGCTAAATATATAAATAAAATTTTTATTTTGTTGTCTAGATTCTATAAATCTAAACAAATTTTCTGTTACGCTCACTGTGACTAATTAATTATTGTATAAATATTATAAAATATATAATATTGTATGAAAATAATTAAATCATATTTATACTGTTAAAAATAACCTTTTTTTCTTCAAACTAAAACTTCTTATTACCTTTTAATTAACATTTTCAAACATTGAAAGTGCTAAATTAAAGAAATTTTTTTTTTAACACCGGAATTAATCATGTTTTTTGCATGGAAATCGCATTATTTTTTGATCGGTTACTCCAAAATTCTAATTTAGGATTAAGAAATTACTTTTGATGCGTTTTCCAATAATTATTGATCATTAGTATTAAATCTGAATATATATATCATTCAAACTCAGCGCGCAAGCAGTGACCAATCGGGTTGTCGGCGCGACGCAAGCGCAGTTTAAAAAATTCCCAAGATTGGAGACACTGGTTAGGTAAAGTGTATCTTCGAATTTTGTATATAAATTACGGATTCGAAGGGTAAATAAGCAGAATTAATTGAAGATATTCTATTCCATATCCTTTTCTATACAGGGATGGAAGCATTGGAGGCAGATTAATTGACCTGGCAGGAGTAAGACTAGAACTGGCAGGTTGCGATGGGGAACTGAGGCGAAGATAAAACTCGAAAGGAGGCAGTGAACTTAATTCTGCAACATTGCTGAGATCTAAGGGGATCGTACTTACCTCGAGGGATTTCTGGAGAATTTCAGAAAACGAATCTAACGTCTTTAATTTACAAATTAATATTTGAAAGTGAATGCTATTTCACATTTTTTTATATAGTTTCTGTGAACAAATTTACAGATTGACTATGATTAAACTAATGGATCCAATTTTTCACGGAATAAACTAAAAAGTATACCCGATAACGATTTGTAATACTAGACAATAATTCATTGTATTAAGCTCCCATATTTAATACGGGTTAAAACTCCCATTTAATTTAGAATATCAGAAATCCCAATTGTAAATGATTTCTTTTTTTCTTTGCGATTTGGAAATTAATTTTAGAAAAACAATTTTTTTTTAATTTCTTAATAATCGTTTGGTTTTTGTTCCATTTTCTTTGCTCATAAACTGACCACAAAATGATCAAGTCATTATTATGTAAACGCTGCAAGGAGTTATTTGGTGAGCTGCTGTATTCAAACGGGTTAAAAAAGAATGAACTTTCTTTCGATTTCGTTAGATTTATTTTGTTTATACCCGATCGCCCATGTTCCTTTATGCACGCAAATATCTCTGTTGGTAAGCCAAATACAAAAAAAAATGGTTTGGCAACAAACCTTCTGAACAATGGGGTCTGTCTGACTGTACTATCGACCGTGACCCTTGGGTCAATGTTCAAGGTAGTTTGAAGGTCGAAATTCGTTTTATAAATCGTAACCTCTGTTTTTGATACCAGATTTGGTAAGAGCGGCAAATTTTTAATCCTAAAAGATAGATTTTAATTTGTTAGAGTGACCTTCAGAAGGTCCAGGTTGAATGTTGAAAAATGGTCCAGAAGCTGTTTTCTGTTAACTTTAGAGGATTGACGGGTGAACAAATGCTTTGGGTGCTTGTTTACCGTGAGCTATTTTGCCTCAACGTCACTTTTTGGAGCTGGTTGAAACTAGTTTAGAGCCCATCCTGGAAAAATCACATGTCGTGGCCGGTATTTAGTGCAGAATGATCTTTCTTGATCTGTCCTTGTATCAAGTGGTTCTCATGAGAGGGTATTTAGCAGCGTATAAATATCTATCTTTTATTCTGAATTGATACTAGGCAGTCTGATAAGTACCTGAAAATTCTAAGAGATGGCATTAGTATTCACTAATGTGAACCATTTTCGATTGGAACGATTTATAAGTGGATTACCGAGTTTCGTTGTGGCCGTACGAGCACAGTTGATGCTGAACGATCTGGGCGCCCAAAAGAGGTCACTACACCAGAAAATGTCGAAAAAATCCATGATATGACGTTGAATGATCCCAAAGTGAAATTGAAAGAGGTAGCTAATACTGTAGGCATATCATTGGAAAGTGTCGGCAATATCGTGCATTCAGTTTTGGGAAGCTCTGCGCGCGATGGGTGCCGCGTTTGCTCACAGTGGACCAAAAACGAACTCGTGTGACAACTTCCCAGCAGAATTTGGCATTATTTTCGCATAAGCCGAACGAGTTTTTGCGCTGATTCATAACCATAGATGAAACCTGGATCCACTACTACACTCCTGAGTCAACGCAACAGGCAAAACAGTGGTTTCCACCATGCCAAAGTGCTCCGAAGCGTCCAAAAACGCAAAAATGGGTCGGAAAGGTTATGGCCTTCGTATTTTGGGATCCTCATGGCATAATATTCGTGGACTATCTTGAAAAAGGTGAAACCATAACCGGAGCATACTATTCATCATTATTGGAACAATTGAAAATTGAAATCGCTGAAAAACGACCGCATTTGAAGAAGAAAAAACCCCTTTATCAACACGACAATGCGCCTGTTCATTCATGCTTCGTTGCACAATCAAAATTGCATGAAATCGGCTTCGAATTGGTTCCTCAGCCACCGTATTCACCAGACCTGGCCCTAGCGACTATTACTTGTTCCCTAACCTGAAGAGATGGCTCACCGGTAAGCGTTCTTGCTCAAATGAGGAGCTCATATCTGAAACTGAGGCGTATTTTGGAGACCTTCCGATCGAGGACTTTTCGGACGGTATCAAAAAGTTAGAAAATCGTTGGACTCGCTGTATCGACCTAAAAGGAGAGTATGTTGAAAAATAAAACCGACTTTGGCCAAAAAAACGTGTCCGTGTTTCATTTTTCAGGGATTTATCAGACTACCTAGTAACTCAATTTTTAACGTTGCAAATCTTACCAACTCTTCGGATATAGTTTTGTTTTACTAGAAACGAGCATCTTCAAACAAAGAAATCCTGAAGATTCCTTAAATGTTATATTTCCAGAACAAATCTTGAGTCTAGCTGTCTTCCTAAATTATTTCTGGCCGGCAGGACATTTCGCATATAACTGCAGTGAATGCAAGATCATCGTTTTGAAAAATTATGAAGACTTCATATTGTAACGTGAATTAACCAAGCCTTGTTAAAATTTCATGAGTGAATGATTTACCATTGATTTGAGCTGTTGCATCAAATTTGTCTAGAACCCTGCTTAGTTTGTTTAAATTCGATATGGTCCTATAGAAAAAAGCAAAAGTACGCTTTTTGAATGTTGAGCAATTGGATAGACTTCGCCGAAAGAAAATACATTTTCAGGATTTATTGTACCAGTTTCGTGTTGCTTAACCGGTTCATGTACTTTTTGATAACATTTTGATTTTGGAAATGCATAACTTCCCTTTTGTGTTTTCAGGTGGGAAGGAAGATTTTTAACCAATGAACCTGATAAGCTCCGTTTAATAATGATTTGGATTTCGCTATTTTGTAAAATCGCATATTATATTCATTACTTTCTAGCAGAATCATTTTAAATTTTTTAATTCTTCCACATTCAGTACCTGAATAGATTATTATCTACTGGTGATATTCGATATATCTAGCTTGATACAACATAAAAATTAGCAAGAATATTGCCTAAAGGTTTCCTAAAGAACAATCAATGCATTTCTTCTAAAAAAGTACTAACGTAGGTTGTCAATTTATTTTAACTGTAAAAATTCTTTCGATTCCCTGTGGTGACGTATTTCTTTCCTTATCAGCTTTATCTCGATCATTTTTATACTTAAAAACTTGATTGATTTCACAGATTCTTCATAAGCAGCTTCCTTCCGTTGATCAGCTTCACAATCTACTACATTTAGAGGGCTTTGAAGATTTTCAAACACCTGCGATTATAAGATCATCAGTACTTAAATAATTTAAGGATATTTTTGAAATTTCGCTGGAATTCATAGTTTGAAGATTTCCAGATTTCTCAGTGAGTAGCACCTGACCTTGCTAGAATAGTTATGGTTTCTGTTTCATTCTTTAAAAATATCTTATGGAGCAGCATACTTTAAAAGAAAATAACGTAAAAAATGTGCATGAAAAAAATAAAATACCAGCAAAATATTGTGAAATATCTTCTATTTCAAGAGATGATTAATATTTTTAAATTGTAAAAACAAACTTTTAATGAATTAATTATGCCATTTTATTGCGTAAGAATCAGTTGTAACATATCAAGTTTCCCGGTGTAATGAATCACGTTCATGTAATATAAAAATTAATTTTGAAATTGGAGGTTGATATTTAGTTCTAAAATATATAAAATTTTTTTAATCTTGAAAATAATAAGCCTTTAATTGCGACAAGATTGCTTAAGGAACACAATTGTGTAAAATATCCAACTTTATTTGAACAATGATGGAATGCACGGAATTCATGGAATTTACGAAATTCACGCTATACACTTTATTTATGGGACTCACACAATTCACAATCGCTTTATTTATAAAATTCGGGGAATTCACGGAATTCAAGGAATTCGCAGGATTGAATGCTATCACAGAATTTACAGAATTCAAGAAGGTCACGGTATTTATAAAACATTCGGAATTCATGCAATTCGCGGAATTCACGAAATTCAACAAATTAACGTAATTCACGAAATTCAACAAATTAACGGAATTCACGAAATTCAACAAATTAACGGAATTTTGCAGAATTCATAGAAATAAAAGAATTTCCGGTATTCATATAACACCCGGAGTTCGTGGGATTCAAGGAACTCATGGAAGTAATGGAATTCAAGGAATTCACCAAATTCATGGAAATAATTGGATTCACAGAAACCATGAAATTCAATCATTTGAAGGAATTTCCGGAATTCATTAAATTGAAGGAATCCACATAATTAATTGAATTGAAGGAATTCATTAGACTGATGAAATTCAAGAAATTCGCTGAAATCAAGCAATTCACGGAATTCATCGAATATATGGCATTTACGAAATTCGCGAAATCCGCGGGATTCATGAAATTTACGGAATTTACGGTGTGCGCTTCATTTATAGAACTCGCGGAATTCACAAAATACGCTTCATTTACGAAATTCACGGAATGCACGGCATGCACGGAATTCAGGGAATTTATGGAATTCAAGGAATTCCCGGGGTCGAATGTAATCGCGGAATTTACAGAACTCAAGAAAGTCGCGGAATTCATGAAATTACATGAATTCGTGAAACTTCATGAATTCCATACAATTCTTGAATTCCGTGATTTTATTGAATTTTATTAATTCCTTAAATTTCTTAAATTCCACGAATTACACTATTTACTTCAATCTCACGAATTAGTTAAATCATGTGAATTTCTTTTTGTGAATTTTATTTTTTATAAATAATATTCGTATGTAATTTTTTCGTAAGAAATTTAATTTTCAACCAGAAAATATGAATTTTCAGCAAAACAATTAATTTTTTAGCAAAATAGCTAAACTTTCTACCAAAGAAATTAATTTTTAACTAAAATTAATGTTACCTAAATAAATGATTACTTGAAAAAGTGGTTCACCTCAAATTTAAAAAAATGTTGTATCTTCAAAAAGAAAAAAGACTAATTTTCAAGCCATCAGTATCATTTTTATTCAAGAAAAATAAAATTTTTACAAAAACGGATAAATTTTTAAATCAAATATACAAATTTAAAAAAAATGAATTTTCATATGAAAAAAGACCTAATTTTAACATCGAAATGTAAGTTTTTAACAAGAAGTAAATCTTCCACGAAAATTATACTTGAATTTTTAACCAAAACATACGATGTTTCAACGGAACAGTTGAAAATTTAATAAAAAAGGGCAACTTTTTTAAACAAATGTTTGAATTTTTATACAAATAGTTGTATTTTTATCCAAGAAAGCTGTCATGTCTACTAAAATAAATAAACTCCTAAATCAAAGAAAAATCTTAAAAAAATAGTTGAATTTTTATCAAAAAAATATTTAAGTTTCACTTTTTGGCATTAAAACATGAGTCTTAAGCAAGAAAAAAATTTGCTTACAAAAATAGTTGCATTTAAAAAATAAGTCAATTTTTTATGAAACTAGTTGAATTTCCAACCAAAAATTATGTGTTTTCCACAAAATTGATAAATTTCCATACAAATAATAAAATTTATAACAAAAAGGTAATATTGTGGAGAAAGCTACTACAAAAAAATAAATACAAGGCAAACAAATCACTAACAAGGATATTATACCGGGGTTAGCGCAAAACCTTACTTTTAAATTTCTCTAATTTCCCACCAAACAATTTCTCATTTTCCCTCACACAAATACAAAATTAGGAGTATAGTGTAGTTTTTTAATTCAATAAGTAAAAGCTCAACATTGGCACATTAAATAAAAAAACATTTATCTTTTCAAGAATCAATTCAAATCCATTTTGGTCGCAGAGAGTAAAATTTTGTCTTTCCCTGTTCAGATTTTTTCTCTCTATTCCTTTTTTAATAAAAAATTTCGTGGTTTGATCTATCGTATATTTGGTTACCTTATGACACCTGAACAGGAAAATCTTAAGTAATTCTAAAGTAAGAAGTTGTTGATGAAAAAAAGTATAAAACACTGCTAAATATAAGAAAGTCCTAAAAAAGTGACTAATTGTTATGAGTAATAATAATTGTTTATGATCAAAAAGTTTACATAGTATTCAACATTCATTATGTATGCTAGACTTTCCAAAGTTTTTACATAGCAAAAAGAGACTACTTTATTTCTTACTTACAGAAAGAATTAAAAATCACGACCAAGGTTGAGACGAGAATACAAAGGATCATCATTTTTTCAAAATGTAAAAACTGATTAACGCTGAACTTGAAGAAAAGAGTGTCTAATAAATTATGAGATGTTACGTATGTTCAATGATATGTTTCAAATATTTTATGATGACGTTGTAGTAGATACAAAATTAGGAGTGTAGTATAGCTTGGAGTACATATTTTATTGCTGTTGTCCTTAAACAGCATCCGCGAACGTTGAAAGTAACCCAAGTTCCCTCCTGAAACTTAGCAGAACAAGAAACAACCGCAATTAAAGAACTCAGTCGGAATAAAGACATCACAATATTATCGGCAGATAAAGGCAAAACAAGACTAATAATGAAGAAAGGTGACTATAACAACGAAATAATGGACCTTCTCAATGACGATACATACAAAAAGCTTAACAAGAACTCCACGAAAACAATTCTCAGTAAAACAAAAACTCTTATAAAAGACTAAACTTGAAAGCTAAACAATATCTAAATTAATACCTACAAATCCCATCTCTCCAAGATTTTACGGGGTCCCAAAAATCTAGAAAAATAACATTCTGCTCAGACCAATCGTTAGCGCAATAAATTTACTAACTTACAAACTAGCACGCTTCATCGTCACAGAACTAAATCCTTTTACAGGAAATTCTATCACTTGCGTCCAAAACTCATTTGACTTTATTAAAAACATACAACAGATTCACATTCAATTGCAAGATATCATAATTAGTTTCGACGCAGCATTTCTCTTGAAAAAACTACTAATATCTGATAGAATTGATATTCTTAAATCTTCCTCAAATTTCCCCTCTGTGCTCATACCTTTCATAGAGCACTGTATCTGATATATTTATTTCTCTTTCAATAACCAATTCTACAAACAATCCTAAGGAGCGACAATAGGATCCCCAATCTCACCAGTAACAGGCAAAATCTTTATGGAACATCTGGAAACGAAAATCTTCAATCAATCCAAGCTTAAGCCGGAAATTTGGTTCCGTAGCATTAATGACAATGTTGTCATCTAGCAACTTTGACTAGATGAACGAAATCAGTTTTTTTGATTTTAGAAATTGATTACATCCTTATATCTAAATCACCATGTAAATTGAACCAAACGGAAAATTGTCATAAACTAACATAGAATTTAGCTATTTTCAACCGAACACCAGTACAAGACCAATTGAGGCGCATGTCAAAAACCGAAAATCACTGTTTCAGGTAAAGAGATTGTCTGAAAGGGTCTTCAGCCCACAATTTTCAATCAGTCTAATACAATAAATTTGTAACAATAGGGCACATTTTAGAAAAATATGTTGTTTCTATACTTGAAATCTGAAATTTACTTGATTTAATTTAAATAATCACTAGAGCATAATATGTTTAATTCTAACAATTCGCGATAATTTCGTTACCCGGGATTGCGCGACTTTAGCTCGATCAATTTAATTATGGAACCATCCTGATTTCTCATGTAGGAATAAGTGTCATTTAAAGATACTTTGCCAGACAAACGTGGAAAATACTGCTTAATTTTTTCTAAAATTAACTTATAACGTATTTTTGATTTGACACTTTTTACCTTTAGCCCAATCGGAATCCTCCCACTCTACTGTGTATTTTTGTAACGTGTTGTTAGACTTTTCCATTCTTCCATTTTGTTGTTCGAAACTTTCGCCTAAAAGTCAATTTTTTCGGACAAGAAGTGTGGGCCATTACAAATACAAACAGCTATTTGCACACATGTTGATTTGTGTACAGTGATGAAAATAAGCTCGTATAACATGAACACCAGTTACGAAAAAAAAAGACAAAAGTTGTGCAGTCAAAAAAGTTCACATTTTTGAAAAAAATCGAGCGCGAAACACGAGAAACGTGGCAAGTATGTGTTCGTTAAAGCCGAAGGAGCTTCATCAAAAGAGAATTCAAAAACACCATGTTACAGTTGTCAATGCTTGCCATTTACGGGACTTCTCTATCATTTATCTATTTGCCAGCAGCTCTAAAATTCAAACATTGCTTTAAAGGATGACATCCATCGTTAAAAATCCTGTATACTTTTAAACCACCTTGACGTTCTCATGTATATTCTAAATTACTTCCTTAATTTCTATCCACATTGCTTTACTTCCCTACTGAAAAAATTAAATTACACTTGGCGACCCTCAATTTTATTTTCAAATAATGAACTGCCATGTTGTGTCTTCAGGCGAAATGGAAGCTTTTTAACAATGTATCTAATAAAATTTCTTTCAAACTTTTTATGTCAAATTATGTCAAATTTTGCTCTCGGTTTCCTGGTCAAACTTTCATAGAATCCCTAAATAAATTTTCTTATAAAGGCTACTAACATGAGTTCTAAGTTTATTTTTATGGGGAAACTTTAAGATTTTCATTTAGCTTAGATTATAAGTGAATCTTTAACGTTCGAGAAATCAATGTAGGAAGATGAAATAAAACAACTGAGTTTTCAGCAACGCCATCGTACAAGTTTTCTTTAAGTTTCAAAAAGTAAAAGAAAAATATCAACGTTTCGGAAATTCACCATTTCCATCATCAGGGGAGAACCGATAGAATATGTATAGTCTAGAATAGTAAATATCGAATATGTAAAAAAGTTAAAACAGTATAATAATTTTAGTAAATGAACAATAGAAAGTACTTGCGGATTAGTTTCGTAAAGACATCATTTTTTGGAATCATTTTTTTGGAGTCATGTGAACAAGAGATTTCCTAATTAAAATTAATCTTCTGTAAAGTTAAAATAGTGAAATTGTTATTTATTCAAAAAGAAGGAAATTTTCAGTAAGGTTAGGTAAGATTGTAAAGCATTTTGTTTACCATATTTTGAGTTCGTGAGTAATTATTTTTAAGTATAATTGTTCATTAAATGTAAAATGTCACTAAGACTAGTTTAAAAAAGTAATAAATTATTGTTGAAAATTTAAAAAAAAACTGTTTATATTTTTTATGAGAGCAGGATGGAAAAGCATCCTGCTCCCATAAGGGTGCCTCCAAAAGTGACTGTCATTAAGGAAACTGACCCATCATACCATGAATCGGAAGAAAAGGCGCCAATTATAAAACAATATAAATAGAGGGATGGAAGTATTAAGAATGTAAGAACTAGCAAGATAAATTCTACTTCAGAATTAACAAATTCTTATTTTTAGATTTTTGGGTATTGTTGTTAATAGTATTGTGAAATAACAAAAAAAAAAAAGAATTAGAAAAAATTATTCTTGATGAAAGAATTCAAGCATAGAATTGTATGATTCGTTAAATCTAACCTTACTGAAAATTTCCTTCTTTTTGAATAAATAACAATTTCACTATTTTAACTTTACAGAAGATTAATTTTAATTAGGAAATCTCCTGTTCACATCCACACATTAACACTAACTGATTAAATTACAACTATTTTTGACTGATTCCAAAAAAATGATGTCTTTACGAAACTAATCTGTAAGTACTTTCTATTGTTTAGTTACTCATATTATGCTATTTTAACTTTTTTACATATTCGATATTTACTATTCTAGACTATACATATTTTATCGGTTCTCCCCTGATGATGGAAATGGTGAATTTCCGAAACGCTGATATTTTTCTTTTACTTTTTGAAACTTAAAGAAAACTTGTCCGATGGTGTTGCTGAGAACTAAGTTGTTTTGTTTCATCTTCCTACATTAGTTTCTCGAACGTTAAAGATTTACTTATAATCTAAACTAAATGAAAATCTTAAAGTTTTCCCCTAAAAATAAACTTAGAACTCATGCTAGTAGCCTTTCTAAGAAAATTCATTTAGGGATTCTATGAAAGTTTAACAGGGGAACCGAAATCAAAAATTGACATAATTTGACATAAAAAGTTTGAATGAATTGTTATTAGATACACTGTTAAAAAGCTTCCATTTCGTCTGAAGACACGAGAGGAAAGTTAATTATTTAAAAATAAAATTGATGGTCGCCAAGTGTAATTTAACTTTTCCAGTAGGGAAGTACAGCAATATGGATAGAAATTAAGGAAGTAATGCAGAATCTACATGAGAGCGTTAAGGTGGTTTAAAAGAATGCAGGATTTTTAACGATAGATGTGATCCTTTAAAGCAATGTTTGAATTTTAGAGATGCTGGCAAATAGATAAATGATAGAGAAGTCCCGAAAATGGCAAGCATTGACAACTGTAACATGGTGTTTTTGAATTCTCTTTTGATGAAGCTCCTTCGACTTTAACGAACACATACTTGCCACGTTTCTCGTGTTTCGCACTCGATTTTTTCAAATATGAACTTTTTTGAATGCACAACTTTTGTCAATTTTTTTCGTAACTTGTGTCGTTTTTAGAAATTTTTAATTTTAAATGATATATTGTTTTAAATGAACAGAAAGTACGCGTTCTATAAAAAAGTTATTTATTGAAAGGATTTTAATGACTTTCTTCTGGGTGTAAAAGCATGGAAATGGTCGATGTGTTTTTAGAATTTGTTTATTGCTGCGTCGAAACACAGTGTAAAATGCCGATAGGCTAAAGAGAAAAGGGAGAGGGCGAGGAGTAGGAACATGCATGCGCGCGCAAGCAAACCGACGTTTGCTTGCAAGTGAGCAGTGACAAGTGAGCAGTATTTCAAATTTCAAATTATATTTTCTGTTTCCAAAACAGTTTTTCTAATAATATTCAGCGTGTTATAAAGCTAAAATTAACCATTTTTTGAGACCGCGAAATGACTCTACATAAGATCCCATGTTTTTTTACACGACTTCAAACAGTGATAATGCAAATTTGAATCTGAATAGGGCTCCTAAGAAAGACATTATGTGAAATAGGAATATTTTCTCGACAAAAATTAACTAATTTCAGTTATTTTTGATCTGACCGATCCAATAGCCCGACTACTTTAACTGGTAAATACAGTATAAACTATCTGGTTCTAAAATGACACAAGACAATTTTTCTTCTAATTATTCGGAAAGCTTATGAAATTCCACATCGAATTTCTACTAGAAGGGTTCTTGTTTTTGAATTCTAGATGACGATATATCACGTAAAAACTATTTTAACCAAGATTGATAAATGTCTTATATCTGTTAAATCTATTTCAACTCGCTTAAAGAAGTAAGAAAGTTTTAGACAAATTTTCAATTTACAGTATATAAATGCAGAACACAAACTTCTAAAAGTCGTAGTGCTCAACGATGTGCTAAAGTTATTTCACTTTCGAAAATGAAAATAATTGAAAATTATTTGTGAAATAGAAGAGAATATTGCTATTGTTATTTAAACTAAATTTAAAAGAAAACCAGAGGCGAAGTTTTTGAATCCATATTTCGTGTCAAAATTGTTTATTTAATGTTATGTATTTATAGCAGTACGAATAAACAAACGAAAGATGGTATATAGAAAGAAGAAAAGAAGAATGGTAAAGATCTGGTGAAAAAGGGAATGTAAAAGAATGAAAAGAAAGTAAAAGAAGTGAAAACAAGGAACCGCGATAAGAAGGTGTACTTGTAAATAAGAAAGGAGTTTAGGATTGGGTGTAAGAAGGAAGAGCAGGATAAGGAAAAAGATCTGGTTTGGTGTTGTGAACTGTAAAGATAGCAGGGGGGTGTGGAAGATAATAAATAGCTTTAGGAAACGTAGGGTGTTTTTAAGTGAGAAGATAGGAAGGGAGAAAAGAAGTGAATTTTTTAAAGAATAATTTCAGGGCGAGGGTGTTAGATGCAGAGGAGCTGGATAACGAGAAGATAGAGGAGCAGATATGGAATTTAAGAAGGTGAAAGGCAGCAGGGTTGGGCGGGGAAGAGAACGAAGCGTGGCTGTTTAGGACACAAGAAGCAAGGGAGAGTCTCAAGGGGGTAGGGGGTAGTGAAGAAAGTGTGGATGGGGATGGGAATCCCAACAGGGTAAAGGCAGAGCTTAATCATGCGACTGTATAAAAAGGGAATAGAGATATCCAGCGAAATTATCGAAGTATCAGTCCACTCTTTGAAACAAAACAAACCTTTTTTAAAAAAAGGTCCAAATTTTAAAAAATCTATTTGTTTATAAATATTTTATTTATAGTATGTTCAACTTCCATGGTGATTTGGATATTAGGATGTAATCAATTTGTAAAATCAAAAAAATTGATTTAGTTCATCTAGTCAATGTTGCTAGATGACAACATTGTCATTAACGCTTCGGAGCCAAATTTCCGGCTTAAGCTTGGATTGGTTGAAGATTTTCGTTTCCAGATGTTCCATTAAGATTTTGGCTGTTACTGATGAGATTGGGGATCCCATTTTCGCTCCTTAGGTTTGTTCGTAGAATTTTTTATTGAAAGAGAAATAAATATATAAGAACATGGCTCTATGAAAGGTATGGGCCTGGAGGGGAAATCTTTAAAAGATTTAAGAACATAAATTTCATCAGATATTAGTAGTTTTCTGAAGTGAAATTCTGCGTCGAAACTAATTATGATATCTTGGGATTTAATGTGAATCTTTTGTATGTTTCTGATGAAGTCAAATGAGTTTTGGGCGCAATGATAGAGTTTCCTGTAAAAGGATTTGGTTCTGTGGCGAAGAAGCGTGCTAGTTTGTGAGTTAGTGAGTTTATTGCGCTAACGATTGGTCTGAGCAGAATGTTATTTTTATAGATTTTTGGGACCCCGTAAAACCTTGGAGAGATGGGATTTGTAGGTATTAATTTAGATATTGTTTAGCTTTCAAGTTTAGTTTTTTATAAGGGTTTTTGTCTTACTGAGAATTGTTTTCGTGGAGTTCTTGTTAAGCTTTTTGTATGTACAAAAGATTTGAAACATATCATTGAACATACAAAACATCTCATAATTTATTAGACACTCTTTTCTTCAAGTTCAGCGTTGATCAGTTTTTACGACATTTTGAAAAAATGATGATCCTTTGTATTCTCGTCTCAACCTTGGTCGTGATTTTTAATTCTTTCTGTACGTAAGAAATAAAGTAGTCTCTTTTTGCTAAGTAAAAACTTTGGAAAGTCTAGCATACATAATGAATGTTGAATACTATGAAAACTCTTTGATCATAAACAATTATTATTACTCATAACAATTAGTCACTTTTTTAGGACTTTCTTATATTTAGCAGTGTTTTATACTTTTTTTCATCAACAACTTCTTACTTTAGAATTACTTAAGATTTTCCTGTTCAGGTGTCATAAGGTAAACAAATATACGATAGATCAAACCACGAAATTTTTTATTAAAAAAGGAATAGAGAGAAAAAATCTGAACAGGGAAAGACAAAATTTTACTCTCTGCGACCAAAATGGATTTAAATTGATTCTTGAAAAGATAAATCTCTTTTGATTTAATGTGCCAATGTTGAGCTTTTACTTATTGAATTAAAAAATCATAGAAGTGATGAAGCGTATATAAAAGATATTATGGATAAAATCTCGTCCAAAATAATGCGTTGTTTTGTAGCCAAAGATTTTCGGCTTGGAGATTGCAAAAAGGTGAGTTTAAAAATAGAACATCCTTTAGCGACAGTTATGTTAAAGAGTTAGCAAACTAGATTGAAAAAGCGAATGTTCGCATACATGCGAAAAATAGAGAAAGAGAAGAAATTAAAGAGAAGAAAGGTCGCGGAATTCCTGAAAATAAAACCGAGAATCCAACGCCCAAATTTAGACAATCAACATAAAATGTTCCTATTGAAATTTGATAAAAGATAATAAATTCTCTAAAAACAAACATATTCTTGTATGGACAAAAAAAACAATAAAATTAAGAAAAACGACAAGGCAACTAACTTAACTTCTTTCAAGTCCAATTCGATCGTTGGATTTCCAGTTTTATTTTCAGGAACTTTGCACATTAATAGTAATTAATGAATGAAGTGAGAATTTTGGGACTTACAAATTTCGTCAGTTAAAAATTTAATGATTTTATTCAAGGGTCAACTATTATATTAAAATTATTGTTTTCGATTGAAAGTTCAACTGATTTTTTTATTCTTCCTGTTTGATTAAAAGGTCATCTTTCATAACATAATATTTTTATTCCTTGTTTGAAAATTTATTTTTCTTGGCTGATAAAAAATTCTTTGTTGAATACTGAATTTTTGATTTCAAAGACCGCGCTAACTGTGACATGCGACCATTGAGTGAAACCCTGCATGAATTTCTTTATTTATTTTCCAAGTTTATTTGAAATCAAAATGTGAATAAGAGCTTCGTAAAAAGTAGCAGACTTTAATATTGGATCGAATAAAAATATCTCCGAGAAATAATTTTTAAACCAGTTTATAAAAAATATTCAATAGCATGTGGCGCCATCTAGACACGCGCCTCTCAAGTCGGAAGAGTGACAAGTAGGGAGAGTGCTCCTCAGGTACAAGCCAATCGGTGCAATGTCCAGGGTGTGCTTAAAAGAGGTTTTGAATTTTTTCTGGAGTTTTAGGTTATCCTTCAGGAAAGGCCCTTTTCTCTAAAATTTTTTCGAACTATCCTGCAAAAGACTAACAAAATTCTTTCAAATTTTATTGTTTTTTAAAAATATCTGTTTAAATACTTTAATTCTAAACAGAAAAGATTTGTCACTCATCGGGTCCTTTTCGGATAAGGCCCTTTTTTCTTAATAATATAAGTTTACTGCCAAAATTTGATAAAATTGTATCAAATTAAATAAGGTTTTTTAAAATTGATATGATTGTATAATTTTAGCGCAAAATTTAAATCCTTTTTTGGGCCCTTCTTGGATAAGGCCCTTTTTGGTTATTTTTTCGAATTCATTTTTGTGATCGAAATAAGTTATTCTTAGAAAATGTAAATTGAAAAATCAAGACTGGAAGGATCTGGCAGGATCTCAGCGCAACATATTCAAGAGGAAAATCTCCAATGCAAGAAAAAAATCAAAAACCCTTCTCAAGCATACCGCGTGTCGTTTCAAAAAAAAATCTTGTTGAATTAAATTCGTGAAGAAACACGTAGTGACAGGAGCAAGGAAAATGAATTTTAAGGAGAATCAGTCGTTTTCAGTGTGAAAAAAGTTATAGGTGTTAATGGTAATGTTTTTTTCAATTTGGCTCCTAATTTAATGGTCATTCTTATTGCACAAATCTGTGAAAAGTGTGTCCAACAGCATGGATTTACGAGTGTATCAACTAATATCAGCCTCTATTTCATACGGTATGGACCCTCCAATTTGTTAGAAAAGGATTTTTGAATGCTGTCCTAATAGCCAATCGCCTGCTAGAATTTGGGCAGATGAATTTCCATTTTCGTCGAAGAGCCTGATTCTTTAAATAATGTTGATTTCCCTCAAGTTATAATAAACAAACTTCAGTTCAATTACAATGCATAAGATTTATCATTTTCTTCAAAGTACATACCAGCTTTTAGACATTCATTAGCCTACTACTAACATGTAAGTGATAGGGGACAAGCACTGTCATTGAAAAGGTGAACAGGTGTCCCTAAACCATCCACTCGTATAAAGCACAAAAAAATCAATAATACTTAACAAGCAATAGAGACATTGCTGCCATCATACCTTTAGTGATAAAAAATAGCTATTTCACTTGAACTCTCAAAAAACTTTTAATTGGAGCGTATACAACAGTGAAAATCTAAATTTTATATTCTTGAGAACTAGCAGTGTCACAAACATAATACGTTGACTTTATACTGCAATTACTAGTTGCATTTACAATTTTAGTCAAGATTTGTATCATAAACCAGATATTTTAATTTGATAGTGTTAGATATTCAAGCTTTATAGTATAACTCTTCGTGATGTAGCGGTGGGTACCTACTGGAGCGGCATTTATTTCTTCAGTGTTTAACTGGGTAATCCTTCCGCTTTCCATGTTTATTTTTATTCGTTTCACATCGCCATCAATGCGATCATATATACCAACAAGAACATTATAACTTTTTAATATTGCCAAGGCATCACTACCGGATGTTGATAATACAATTTGTTTTTTGGTTGGAACAAGCCTATACTTTGTTCCTCCTGCTCTTACTTTAATTGATTTATCATTAGGAAAAGTATATCTTCGAAGTTCGTATATCCGTTGCGAATTATGAAGGGAAATTAACCGAATAAATTGAAGGTATTCTATACCACATCCTTGACCATCAGGTGTAGGCAGCCTTAAAGGAAGAGGCATGGACCTGACAGGATGAAGCATGCGCCTGGCACGAGGAAAACTGGAACTGGCAGGAGGAATTTCGGACCTGCCAGGGGGTGATCGGGACCTGAGGCGAAGATGGCAGGCAGATGCCTGTGCAGTCAATTCTGCATCATTGCATCCAATTTTTTTACCAATGGTGTAATAGACATTAATGTTGCATTAGAAAGTATTAGAAATGTGTGCTATTTCACACTTGTTTGAATAATTTTCATACACAAATTTACAGATTGTCTATTGTTTAAATATTATGTTTGATTTTTTTCGGAATTAACTCAAACTTGTTTTCCGATAACTTTTTTCTCCAAGAAACTTTACAAATTGAACATTTTTAATTATTATAACAATATTAATAAGCAGATGCAGATATTAGAAATTTTTAAGGTATATGCTCAATTTTTTTACGAATTCGACAGAAAATATGTTTTTGATCACACTTTACTACGATTTTTGTTGTTTTCTTCTGTCATAAAAATTAATAAGATTAATGAATTTACAAAGTATCATAGCGACGTGCCAGCAAACAAACTTTTCTCTCTAGACACTTCAGTATTCTTCACTTCTGTATCCAAAGCATCCAGATTGACTTCGAAGGAAGGAAATATGTTTTCAGGAATTATTGGACAACTTCCTGGTTATCCAGTTGGGCCATAAACTATCCACTGTATTAAAGTTAGTAAGGGAATTGCAGAATGCATTTTTCTTTCAGTTACCTTTCGGAACATAATTCTATAAATATTATTTTGTGCTCTGAGAAGTCCGTTAAGGTTTTCCATTTTCAATAGCTTCCAAATAAGCTTGGAGCGTTACAGGAAATTTCATATTGATGCTTAAAGAGTTCTCTAGTTCCTAAAGAAATATAACTAATATTAATCCTAGATATAATTACTTATTCAATTGTTGGTGATGCTTGATTAACTTAGTACATGATGCAGTGGTTTCTTCATCCATAAATATTACAGCAGATATATAAATATTTTAACTTCTTTTTCCAGAGCTAGTTGTTTCTGTTCATTCAACAAAGGGTTTTGCAAACTGGAGCCTCATCAGGTAACTTTCAATAACTCTTGACGTTGGTTGCTTTAAAGTTCAAACACTTTTCTAAAGAAAGTAGTCCATCGTTAAAAATATTCCATCCTTTGAAACCCTTTTTACGCTCGGAAGATTTTGGAATATTTTCTTAATTTTTACCCCGATTTATAAATTTTTGCTGTGTGAAAGTTTTATTGGATATAGTTTTCGTTATTTCCGGTGGCTAGTTTGAGAAATCACGAAGAAAAAATTGGCGGCTCTGAATTTTATTGTCGAATAAGTAACGTCTTTGTAGTGTTTTTGAGTGGAAAGAAAGAGTTTCACTAATATACCCACTAAATTTTACATATTAATAATCTGACTTTCAACATTTTCTAAAGCTGCAGTAATATTCATTGCTTTATAGCTTCATAGCAAACTTTTCTAATTCTTCCTTTATTATCTGTCTTGCTTATTTAGATCAAAAGCTCGTACGCAATATGATTTGCTCTTCTATGGCAATCTATGAGGATTTCAAAGAATTCCAAAGGATTTCTTAAGATTTGAGGAACTTACACAATATCGGAGTATTGCAAAGATTGTAGAGGATTCTAAAAATTTCACCGGATTTCCAAGAATTTCGAGAGCTTTCAGGGACTCTAATAGATTAAAATTTTTGTTTCAAATGTTATAAAAGGGACTTGAATAGATTTCAGAGGATCAATATGGAAACTTTTTATTACTTATAACATATTTTTTATATTTTTATTCAAACTAGAGTTACCTTGATTATTTTCATATTCGTATGAGTCAGTTACAACCTATCAATATTCCCCTTATAGTAATTCGCTTCCAATAAAAAAATGTGCATATCTTTGGATGTAAATTATACTTGAATATCAACATGAATTATCCAATTAGAATTTGACAAGCAGTTATCAAAAATAAAGTATTTTCTAATTTATTAAAACAATTTATGAACTCTAAATTGTCAAGAGCTCAGCAAAAGAACGCGATTGTGGAAAAACTTTCAACCTTATTTGCAGAATGATAAAAAAACAACTTTCAAGCCTTTGAATCGGTTAGGATATCTCCACCAACCTTATGTATTCAGAAGTTCAAGATAACAAAAAAAATGTAAAATACTGATTGATATAAGAATGTTCTAAAAATACATATATCTAATTATTATAATCTTCAATTACAAAGAAACTGCGTCAATAATTATAATTTTATATCATCAAAGAGTTTCAATAGAAATTGAAATTTATTAATGTATAGTAAATCTTCCAACGTACTTACTATTATAACTGGTACTAATGAATTTATTTCTTACCAATAGAATTAAAAATAGCGTCCAAAGGTAAAATCAGAGTACAATGGAACCTCATTTTTTCAAAATGTAGGAAAAATTGATAGACGAACAATTTTAAGAACTGCGTAACTATTTAATTATCAGATATTTTGCCCTATATAGTCTTCTAAGATGTTTGTGGTTTTCTAGGTTCCGAGTATAAATCGGGTATATGAATTATTTTGTGGGGCTTGGCGAGAGAAAAAATTGTTACAGTATAATCTTATCAATTTAATAAAAGTTGAATCATCGCACGTATTAAATTATTTTACCTTTAGAAACTAAGATTTATGATTTTTTCATCATAGCCACAGACTAAGTTATTTGTCTAATTAGATAAGAATGTTAGCGGCTGGTTTAATACGAAGCTTGAGATCTTTTGTGATTATGAATTAGGTACAAGATTATTCCTCAGGTTTTAGACGCTTGCATCTAGATGTCGAGAAAGTTTTGTACAATGTGAAAGGTGTTAAATAGAACAATCTTCTCAGCTCGCTATACTTTTGAATCTTGGTTCTAAAAAAAAATGCTTGCAAATTTGAATTAAGTGAACACAAAATCTCAATAATGTGGGCTCTTAAAATTTACCCCTTTTATAATTTCCCCCGAAAACTTCTCTTCTCTCTTTCCTCATCATCCACTATCACATAATGAATTTTCGTTTAATATAAACGATTGTTACTCATCAAAGCACTTTAACAACTTCTTTCCCTCCTTATTCAGTACCTTATCTTTGGATTTCCTTCTTTTCTTTTCTCCTTATCCCCTTTCTCTTCTATCTCCTGTTCTTGCATTAATCCATTCCATTCTTCCCTAAGAAGAAGATTCCATTCTTCCCTAAATTCGTTTATCGTCTCTTGTTGCTCCTTACTATTTGTTATTTTCCCATCTTCCTTTACTTTCTCTCACAGTCTCCCGGTCCCTCATTTCTTCTTATCTTTCCCCTTTCTTTATCCTAGTCCTACCATACACCTTCTATCTATATTTTCCCCTACTTAACCCATGTTCTTATTCCCTTTCTACTTTTCTCTCCCTGTATGTTTCTTGACTCATACTGCATCTTCATTTCTACCCATGTTAAACCATCCTCTCCAGTGCCATTCTATCTCCTCTTTGCACTTTCCTTCCTACATTTCGCACTTCCTCTATCTCTACTTTAGTATCAATCCTTTTTAGTGCTTCTTCCACTCCTTTCTTCAGCTCCTTCCCCTCTCTTCTTTAACTGTTTATCACAATGTTTGTTTCTTCCTTTCCTCTCTTTCTTTTCTATTCTTTCTTCTATTTGCCTCCGCCTTTCCTTCTCCGTAATCCCACTCTTTCCCCCCCTGCATACTCCCTGTTCGCGCTTTCA
>NC_046665.1:120816072-120817260 GCF_010883055.1 Belonocnema kinseyi | reverse complement strand
AAATAACAAATAGTAAGAAGCAACAAGAGACGAGAAACGAATTTAGGGAAGAATGGAGGATTTGTTAATGGAATATAGCAGAATTGGAGCAAAAGTATAAGGAGTTCATGAGACATTCAAAACAGTGGGTTGTAATAATTATGATCGAGATGTGGCTAGATAGAAACGGATGGGAAAAAGTAAGGAGTAGGTTACCAAGAGGATACAAATGACAAGCTCAAAATGCAAAGAGGAGGTTTCAAATTGTTACGATTCAATAAAAATTTTATAGGTTGGTTTAGAATAAAAAATTTGTATCCAAACCCCAATGAAAATTCTTTCACAAGCCTTATCTATTAATTTAATGAGGCATTTTACGATAGAACTATTAGTTGTTTTCCATATAAATTTTATTTAATCAGGAAATTTGTGATAATTTTATCAAAATTTAAAATTTCTTGATTTTTAAAATTATTTTTTAAACAAATTTAATAAATACATTATTCGGGCATTTGTCGGCAGAAAAATTTGGGGTTTTCAATGCCAGTCTCTTCAGTTGGGAACTTTATTATAATTTCAGCAATATTTATAATAAGTTGATAAATTTTATGATTTATGTAAAGAAATTTTTTCAATAAATGCATTATTCAGGCATTTTTCTTGAGAAAAAATTTTATAATTAGGATATCAAAAAAAAGATTTTTTTTCGACCGATGCCCGAATGATGCATGTGTTTATTGAATTTGTTTTTAATAAAATATATGAAAAAAAATATGGAAAAAAACGAATTGTTCCGTCCACAGATGCCCGATTAATGGCTTTAATTTTTAAATTTGTTTGTAAAATCATAAAATGTATCAACTAATCACGAATATTCTCGCATTTATTATAATGATCTAAATTAAAAGTCTGACATTGAAACAAAACATAATTTTTTTGTCGACAGATGCTGCAATAATGCATTTGTTTATTAAATTTTTTTTTAAAATAATAAGAAAAACAAAAAAATTACGAATTTTGCTAAAATTATCACAAATTTCCTAATTAAAAAAAGACATAAAAAACAACGAATAATTCAGTCAAAAATGCCTGATTACTGCATTTTACATTAACTTGGTTCATAATATAAACAATTATAATAAGTAGAGAATATCCTTAACGGATGTTACACTATGAAACTAAAGCGATTTCTACCATTTTTCTATTATT
>NC_046665.1:120814176-120815972 GCF_010883055.1 Belonocnema kinseyi | reverse complement strand
AAAGACATATGTGCTACGGACAATGTACTCGAAGTACCGGATCACTAAGTGCCGGATCCACCATGAAAGATTGGATTGGAAATGGATGTCAGCAAACCCAGGGGCAAATTGAGTAGATTGGCTGAATATAAGAAAGGAAATAATAGCAGAAAGCGTTTAAACAGTGTTACTAAAATCATCTACACTCGGTAAATCGAGGCATTGACACTTACTATATTTCATGAGATCATAGACTTCCAACGGCAGAGGATTAAAGTGCTTACTGCTAGACATCGTCCGGACAAGGAAATTAGTAAAAAAAGGCAACAAAGTTGAAACTTTAAGGAATTTTAAAGAAGGTTTCATCCTGAACTGAGTGCAACGCAAAATAAAATCCAAGACACTGAATTTTCCCAATTGGAAGATATGCCCAATTACTGATCGGGTGTTTGAGGAACAACGAACAAAAGCAATTTGGACACTGCTTGGTTTCAACTAGAGAAAGCAAAAGTAAGCAATGACTGCCCTCGATACAATACTCGGATTGATTCTGAAGACTTCCCTAAATTCGGCAAGCCAGATCAGAGCAATCAACACCTATGGCATCCCTGTCTTACGCCCTCATTTGTGTTCATCAAATGATAAAACACCGACCCTGAAAGAATTAATAGTATTATCCGCGTAGAAATGACAAAGAACTGAAATCGTTACAAATTTCGAATATCGCAATAAATCAATTTATAACATCCTTATCTCAATTGTCACTTACCTTAGTCCCTGGTCATGACGACAAATCAGGTTTACTCGAGAACAAGTTAAAAAAATTAAATCAGTAATTAAACCTTCAGCATAAGTGTGGGTTTCTCAAGGTGAAATATTTATACACTTGCGATAGCTTATCTTCTACTAAATTGATAAGGTAATAATAATAGAAATTTGTTACCTCGCCAAGCCCCAAAACATAACTCATATACCAAAGCTTATACTTGGATACGGGAGAAAAGCAAATATCTGCGAACAGTATACACATATGAATTATCTGATAATTGATAAGTCAGGCTATTCCTAAAACTGCGCTAATCAGTTTTTCTACTTTTTAACAAAAATGAAAATTCTGTGTACTCTGGTCTTAACTTTGAATATTATTCTTAATACTATTGGTAAGTAAGGAATATATTATTATGAGTTTTTATGTTTTAAAATACTTTGAAAACTGTTCGATAATAAACGATTATTATTTATATCATTTCTTTGCTGCATAAGTACCATAATAATTAGGAAAATCCTTAGGTTTTTCTTATATGAATCAGTGTTTTATAGTTTTTTTTTACTTCCGAACTTTATATTATACAAGATTCAATTTTGTTATCAGATATACATATAATTTTTTAAATTCTCATCATTTATGATTGAGAAAGTATCAGAATTGTCGGAAATTTGACATCACACTTTTTCAATGGATCTCCACGTTTCGAGACCCCCTGAATCCGAAAATCAGGTTTTCACGATGGCGTCTGTCTGTCTGTCCGTCCGTCCGTAAACGCGATAACTGTAGAAAAAATGAACGAATCAAATCTATCTTTGGCACACTTTTTCTAGGTCCTAAAAGAAAGGACCAGTTCGTTAACCAGCCATTTTTATTAAAAATTCAAAAAGTGAGCGCATTTTGAAAATGTTTGAGACCAATTTTTGCTGACAAACTATGTAGGATACAAAAAAAGATGACTCAACAAAAATAGTTATCCCAAAAAATATCTACAATTTCGTTAAGAATTACTTCTTGATAGGACGCGTACTTTTTCTTTTATTTGTGAAAA
>NC_046665.1:120813059-120814076 GCF_010883055.1 Belonocnema kinseyi | reverse complement strand
TTGTTCTACATATTTTACAATCTTCAATTATTTATGAGTAATTAAAAAACTGCAAAGGCATTTGAATATCATTTAAAATTATTCAAATTTCCACCAATATTTCTAAAGATCTTTCTTTTCGTATAACGTTTTAAAAATCGTAATCTTGAATATTTGAAAGCAACTTTCTCAATTTTAAAAGGTTTTAAAAAATATTTTTTAGGAAATATGCGAATCATTAAAAAAATGTAAATCACGTAAGATACGTAAATAAAATGTTAATTTTTTTAGGCTTAAAACATAATTTTTGAGTTTTTTAGAAATTTGCATGGCTTGAAGTAAATACAAAACTTTCATTAAGATTGGCGAGAAACTTTTTAACAATTTTTTACTTTACAAAATTTCATTGGAGTTGAAGAAAAATGTAATACTTCTAAAAATTTCAAAAATTTGTGGGAAGTTTTAAAACAAGTTTTTTTACTTTTCAAGATTTTTTTGCAAAAGGGAGCAATAGAGTACCAGCGGCCATTCGCAATTTTAAGACAGTTGATGACATGATTTGGCAGTAGATGACAGTAAAGCATACTGATTGAAAGAGGTATGGAATTTTCTAGAAGATTATTTCATATGGATACAAGTAGATTTTTCGTGTTCTTTGACTGGAGGGATAATAATAATATCTGATGTGAAGAAGTACAGAATGATGTACGAGGAATTCAATGGTGACCTTCATTTTGACTTTGAAGTTGACTAACTGACCTTGAACGTTACAATTGACCTATGACTTTGGTACGTATATAAACGTAGAATTTTTCGTTCTATCGATTGCAGATGTAAAAAAGGAGGTTTCCATTTAAAAAAACAAAGTTGACGTTCAAAAAGCCATAAAGGTCAGCCTCAAGGTCAAAATAAAGGTCATTATTGAATTCCTCGTTAAAATTTACTTCAGGAATGACCTTCTCTTTTTTGAAAAATATTTTACCTGAGGAAATATCCAAACGTCCGGGGACTTTTTAGACACCCTGTATATATTGTAGC
>NC_046665.1:120810706-120812959 GCF_010883055.1 Belonocnema kinseyi | reverse complement strand
CAAGCATTCAAGTCCAACTATTAAATACACAGTTTGCCTATTTGAAAAATACGGAGAATTTTTACGGAATCAGCTGAGAGTACATTTTCGATAAAACTTTTCTAAAGTTATTCGAAAATTAATAAGAATTCAATTTAATTTGTCTATTCAAACATTGTACGGGTGTTTTTCAAGAAAAACGCTGAATTTTGGTTTACGAAATCAACTAATATTACTTTTCTGCTGACTCTTCGCTATAATACTTTGTAAATTGGCCAATCTTATCAATTTTGACTAGAAAACAGAAAGAGAATCATAGCAAAAAGTGACTAAAACATATTCTTGGTTGATTTCCTAAACGAAAATTGAAAGTATTCGTTAACAGTAGCGAAAACCAGTACTTCTTAATTAAAATCGTTTTCATCATTCAAAATTTTAAAGAATAGCCAAGATTTTTATTTTTTCTAAATATTGTTCAAATTGTAAATTATTGTTGACAATAAGGAAATCGGTATCGAAAAGTATTATCCGAAATATATTTGGAGAAAGTTATACAAAAAACATTTTTAGTCGTTTCGGTACAAATTAGGCCTAGTAGATTAACAATAGATAATCTGTCAATTTGTTCATAAGAATTATTCAAACAGTTTTAAAATAGCATCCATTCCTGTTAACTCGTGATGCAAAATAAAGTATCACATATTAATATCACATATTAAAATCTATTACATCTGTTTACATTGGTAGAAATCCTTTAAAATCTTCTCTTTCTGATTGCAGAATTAAGTACACAGCCAATTGCCGAGCCTTGTCTTCGTGCCAGGTCTAGGTCTCCTCCTAACACCAATCATTCACGTGAGAGGCCTTTTGTTCCTGCCGAGTCGCATCCTCGCCTCAAAAGCGACTTACCGCCTGGCAGGTCCACAATTTCTCCTGCCAGGCCTGTTTCTCCTCCTGCCAGGTCCATAATTTCTCCTGTCAGGTCCATAGCTCTTCCTATAGGTCTTCCTGCACCTGAAGGAAAAGTATGTGGAGTGGAATACCTTGAATATACTCGGCTTATTTCCCTTTATAATCCGCAACGGATATACAAACTTCGAAGATACACTTTTCCTACTGATGCATCAATTAAAGTGAGACTAGGAGGAAATACGTATGGGCCTCTTCCAACGCAAGACCAAATTGTATTATCAACATCCAATGGTGATGTCTTTGCATTATTGAAAAGTTATAATGTTCTTGCTGGAATATATAATCGATTTGATGGGGATACAAGACGTTGTAAAATAAACATGGAAAGCGGAAAAATTACCCAGTTAAACAACAAGGAAATTGATGACACTCCAGTAGGTGATCGCCGCAGAATTATGTTAAATTACTTAGTAAAGCATGAAAATGTCGAACTATAAACAATTTTGTTCCTGCTCTAGATTTGAAATCAACTTGCACATTTAACTGGTAATTAGAGTATAAAAATCCATGTGTTATGGTTCACAAGGTTTCAATATTTTGTCAATACCCCAGCCATTCTTTTTCAGAAACAAGTATACAAGCTCTATTTCACGCGTATATGAAAATATTGCATGAGAATTATCATACGACTGTCTGAAAATATCGGTCCGGCTAGTTCGGTCTAAAATGGCGATTTCTGGAAGATGATATATGACATGTAAAGACTTTTAAACACAATTCATGAATTTCTTGAAGTTTGAAACTATACCTTGAATTGTATCAAGACCTAGGAAAGTTATCTAAGATTTTTTAACTTATTGTATGCAACATGATAAATGAGATACTGACGTTCAATAAGTTGCAGAGGTCGCATTCCGAAAGGATGTATTAAAATTATTCCAATTTTAAAAATTAGCATCACGCCCTACAACTAAGGAATTAAGTGAGAATTTCAGCTTTTATATGAAGGGAAAGCAAATGAAAATATTGTATAAAATTTTATAAGTTCCTACCAACAATGATTGTTTTTTAAAGTAATATATCGTTAGTACACTCTTAACATCTTTAAATCTGTTTTTTTAACTAAAGATGAATATGTACTTTTTATTTTAAATTAAAATATTTTCTTGCTTAATATTCACTATTCAATGTTTTGTAAAAAAGAACTTCGTACAAAATTTATTTTGTTTAAAATTTAAACTTCTTATATAAAATTTATCTATTCTGCTAAAAATTCTTTTTTTTTGTAAACAAAATGATTTTTTAGTTTAAAAATGCAGCTATTACATTTTTAAAAAATTTTCATTTCTTATTTAATTAAAA
>NC_046665.1:120810262-120810606 GCF_010883055.1 Belonocnema kinseyi | reverse complement strand
ACATTTCAAGCATTCAAGTCCAACTATTAAATACACAGTTTGCCTATTTGAAAAATACGGAGAATTTTTACGGAATCAGCTGAGAGTACATTTTCGATAAAATTTTTCTAAAGTTATTCGAAAATTAATAAGAATTCAATTTAAATTGTCTATACAAACATTGTACGGGTGTTTTTCAAGAAAAATGCTGAGTTTTGGTTTACGAAATCAACTAATATAATTTTTCTGCTGACTCTTCGCTATAATACTTTGTAAATTGGCCAATCTTATCAATTTTGACTAAAAAACAAAAAGAGAATCATAGCAAAAAGTGACTAAAAACATATTCTTGGTTGATTTCCTAA
>NC_046665.1:120809840-120810252 GCF_010883055.1 Belonocnema kinseyi | reverse complement strand
AAAGTATTCGTTAACAGTAGCGAAAACCAGTACTTCTTAATTAAAATCGTTTTCTTCATTCAACATTTTAAAGAATAGCCAAAATTTTTATTTTTTCTAAATATTGTTCAAATTATAAATTATGGTTGACAATAAGGAAATCGTTCTCGAAAAGTATTATCCGAAATATATTTGGAAAAAGTTATACAAAAAACATTTTTAGTCGATTCGGTAAAAATTAGGCCTATTAGATTAACAATAGATAATCTGTCAATTTGTTCATAAGAATTATTCAAACAGTTTTAAAATATCATCCATTCCTGTCAATTCTTGATGCAAAATAAAGTATCACATATTAATATCACATATTAAAATCTATTACATCTGTTTACATTGGTAGAAATCCTTTAAAATCTTCTCTTTCTGATTGCAG
>NC_046665.1:120809322-120809720 GCF_010883055.1 Belonocnema kinseyi | reverse complement strand
CCGAGTCGCATCCTCGCCTCAAAAGCGTCTTACCGCCTGGCAGGTCCACAATTCCTTCTGCCAGGCCCGTTTCTCCTCCTGCCAGGTCCATAATTCCTCCTGGCAGGTCCATAGCTCTTCCTATAGGTCTTCCTGCACCTGATGGAAAAGTATGTGGAGTGGAATACCTTGAATATACTCGGCTTATTTCCCTTAATAATCCGCAACGGATATACAAACTTCGAAGATACACTTTTCCTACTGATGCATCAATTAAAGTGAGACTAGGAGGAAATACGTATGGGCCTCTTCCAACCCAAGACCAAATTGTATTATCAACATCCAATGGTGATGTCTTTGCATTATTGAAAAGTTATAATGTTCTTGCTGGAATATATAATCGATTTGATGGGGATACA
>NC_046665.1:120807710-120809233 GCF_010883055.1 Belonocnema kinseyi | reverse complement strand
GGTGATCGCCGCAGAATTATGTTAAATTACTTAGTAAAGCATGAAAATGTCGAACTATAAACAATTTTGTTCCTGCTCTAGATTTGAAATCAACTTGCACATGCAACTGGTAATTAGAGTATAAAAATCCATGTGTTATGGTTCACAAGGCTTCAATATTTTGTCAATACCCCAGCCACTCTTTTTCAGAAACAAGTATACAAGCTCCATTTCACGCGTATATAAAAATATTGCAGGAGAATTATCATACGACTGTCTGAAAATATCGGTCCGGCTAGTTCGGTCTAAAGTGGCGATTTCTGGAAGATGATATATGAGATGTAAAGACTTTTAAACACAATTCATGAATTTCTTGAAGTATGAAACTATACCTTGAATTGTATCAAGACCTAGGAAACTTATAGAAAAATTTTTAACTTACTGTGTGCAACATGCTAAATGAGATACTGACGTTCAATAAGTTACAGAGGTCGCATTCCGAAAGGATGTATTAAAATTATCCCAATTTAAAAAATGAGAAACACACTACACAAAAGGAATTAAGTGAGAATTTCAGCTTTTATATAAAGGGAAAGCAAATGAAAATATTGTACAAAATTTTATAAATTCCTACCAACAATGATTATTTTTTAAAGTAATATATCGTTAGTACACCTTTAACATATTTAAAGCTGTCTTTTTAACTAAAGATGAATATGTACTTTTTATTTTAAATTAGAATCTTTTCCAGCTTAATTTTCATTTCTTATTTAATTAAAATTAAATTAAGAATTCAGGGAAAAGTTAGAAAAGCGGATGCAGACATTAGAACAAAAACTAGAAGAGCTTGAAGATACTAATTAAAAGCTAGAAGAGATGCAAGGTAAGATGAATAAATCTGAAAGCGCGAACAGGGAGTATGCAGATTGGAAAAGAGTGGGATTACGGAGAAGGAAAGGCGGAGACAAATAGAAGAAAGAATAGAAAAGAAAGAGAGGAAAGGAAGAAACAAAACATTGTGATATACAGTTAAAGAAGAGAGGGGAAGGAGCTGAAGAAAGTAGTGGAAGAAGCACTAAAAAGGATTGATACTAAGGTAGAGATAGAGCAAGTGCGAAGTGTAGGAAGGAAAGTGCAAATAGGAGAGAAAATTGCACTGGTGAAACTAAACAAATAGGAACATAAGAAGGAAATTATGACAAAGAAGAGTATGTTATATGGCAGGTCTAAAGAATAGAGGATGATTTAACATGGGTAGAAATAAAACTGCAGTATGAGTCAAGAAACATACAGGGAGAGAAAAGTAGAAAGGTAATAAGAACATGGGTTAAGTATGGGAAAATAGAGATAGAAGGTTTATGGTAGGACTAGGATAAAGAAAGGGGAAAGATAAGAAGAAATTAGGTACCGGGAGATCGTGAGAGAAAGTAAAGGAAGATGGCAAAATAACAAATAGTAAGAAGCAACAAGAGACGAGAAACGAATTTAGGGAAGAATGGAGGATTTGTTAATGGAATATAGCAGAATTGGAGCAAAAGTATAAG
>NC_046665.1:120804692-120807610 GCF_010883055.1 Belonocnema kinseyi | reverse complement strand
CTGGGTTTGCTGACATCCATTTCCAATCCAATCTTTCATGGTGGATCCGGCACTTAGTGATCCGGTACTTCGAGTACATTGTCCGTAGCACATATGTCTTTGTTAATATGATAATTCTATTTTATTCACCTTCTTGGTTCCTAAACTTCCGCTCGCGTCTCTGATTGTATCAGGCCACCTGCCTCGAGAGAATGTGGTGGTGCTCAAGCCCCTCTGCAACATTAACGCAGTTTGAATTAATAATAATTTATTATTATTATTCTAGTGTGTGTATTTAACTTTTACTCATATAAACCCGGTTATAGATCATAGTCACGGACTGAGTCTCGTGACTGATGAGATTAGAATGTTATCTTAATATCTTGCATATATCTTCGAGTGCTTTTTACCAATGGCTGCTGTTGCCGATGCGATTACAAAGCATAGTAGGGTTCCAGGCCAATTAGGGGCTGCTAAGCTCCCATCTAAGCCAGTGCAACTGCTCTCTCATTATCTTAAATATCCTCATGACCTGGAGCCTAGATCAGATCACACAGACCCAGATTTTTACTAGCATCCTTAAGAAGGTCTTGAAGACAGGAACGGATTGGTATGGAAGTGAAATCTTCAGACGTAAGAAAAAATAGAGGTAAAACAATACCTATTAATTAAAAATCTAAACTCAAATAACTCAAACAGGTAATCCTCATTGCTTCCTTCAGAACCCTAAACGCTAGCGTTTGCAATTGTCGTAGCCTGTCCTGCATCGCTTAAGTTCTGCCTGTGGCCACTAAAGTACAGCGGCATAAACGAGCCTCGGTTTAAGGACGGCAGAGTAGATCCATGCAAGCATTGTAGGCCCTATTCCCCATGTCTTTTTCGGATATACTAAGAGCCCCGAGCTATTGCACTAAAGCTCTACGATGCGCAGCGCCGACCTTGTAAGGCCCATCCACGTTTCCAGATGAGCACCCCTAACTAGGATTACAAATTCGTCCGCATAGCATACTGAAGGCACCCCCTATATCCAAAAAGGTTTCCACAGTATACTCCTTTCATTCCAACTGCTGCTCAAATTTTCTCACACTGCATGAACTGCCGTTTCTACCGAGCAGCCTGCCTGAAAAGAATGCTGCCCTTTGTGTAGCGGTGAGGCCGAAAGTACCTTAATTTTGATATATCTCTCAATAAGCCTCTCCAGCATCTTCAAAATAAAAGATGTTAGGCTGATCGGTCTGAAATCTTTTGCAGCACTGTATCCCTCTCTCCAGGGTTTGGGAATAAAGACCACTCTTTAAAGGGGCAGAAGAGTCCCACGGCTTATTCCAACTTTTTGCTGTCTTTATCCTTTGAGGCGAAACTCCAATCGGCCGCCCTCAAGTCTTCGCCCCAGTCTTTCTTCTCTAGGTCGGTTTGAATTCGCTAAAAATCCGCGAAGTGAACTTCCGTCAGGCAAACTCCACATTTTGGAGCCTTATAAGCCCAAGGCGAGCTTCCGGGGTTTTGGCTAGGATATTCTCGAGCCTTGCTGTTTCCGGAATATCTTTCGATTCCTCGCAGAAATCCCTTCAGTCTTCCAGCCCATACCTCCTTATATTTTCGTTGTGCTTATAGCTGAAACAGGATATATTTATGGTCCGTGAGAGACTACTCATCGGAGACTCTCCTGTTCACTACCCTACTTCTCAGCCACTCCGAGCATTGAGTCAGATCGAGAACCTCACTCCTGTTTTTAATCTAGAATGTGGGAGTATCACCTCGATTCAGAATCTCCATATCAGTGCACGCTAGGTATTTGATTAAATCTCGTTCTCTGTCATTGATATTCATGCTCCCCCACATCGTATGGTCAGAGTTCGCAATACATTCCAACAGCAGAGGAATCCTGTTCTTCTGGCAGTGCTGAATTAGAATCTACACCTCTCTAGGAGGCGAGGATCCATCCGCATCGCCAAGGAAATAAGCCGAGGCAATTAAAAGCTCTAGTCTTTCCTCGATTTCACACCTGAGCCTCACTTTAATTACAGTGAGATCCCTGGAGCAAATCTTAGGCACCAAAATCGCATCCATACCCTTGACCGCTATGCATGCCCTTAGCGCTTTTTCGAGCATTCGCTTATAAATGGTGCCACGCCCTGCGTTCTTGGATTAGGGTGAGCCCTGTCTGCATCACTGTCATGCGTCTGGCTAGAACCGCGTAGGCGCCTTTGCTGTGGTGAAAATTTATCAACATCATGGAGATTCCCGTCTGAGCAACTGAACGACTAAGCTGGGACATCCCTGGACGCTTCTGGTCCCCGTGAGGAGTCCTGTTAGGTCACCCTGATGGTAGCCCTACCTGCATCCAAATAGGGCTGGTTGCCCAGGGCCGCCAGAGCTCTAGTTGCGGATTCAGGAAGTCCGGCTACTAGTATCCAGCCACTCCCCTTCTGCCTAGACCCTTGTCCGGCGGAGTATACCTTCCACGAATCCGTCCTCTGAGTCGGGTTTTGAAAGCTCAGGCTCTCCAGAACGGTCGTCGGATTCTGCGGTTTTCCGTGAATCAGAACAGTCGCTCTGCGTTACCTTTGCGGACATTCTGTCTCCCTGAACTCCAGTTTTAGTTCCTCTTTGAGTCTAAACGTAGGAGTCCTCTCTGCCAACCAGTCTCTCGACCAAACATCCTTGGCTTCGACAGATCTCAGGTTAACCCGTTGCAAGGACAACTCTCACTAGAGCGTTGCTAGCCATCTGCGTTAAATTAAGGCCCTGTGTTTGCGCGTCGCATTGCGTGTCAGATTTCTCGAGGCTCGAGTAGGTTGTAACCTACCTGGTGCCTACAACAAATTCAAAGAGATTCGGGGGTTGTTAGTTAGGATTTCTTTTTCTTATCCTGGGCCCTCCACGGCCAGGTGTGTTTAACTGATTGCACCCAGTAAATTGGGAAACCCCGGCTACAA
>NC_046665.1:120803310-120804592 GCF_010883055.1 Belonocnema kinseyi | reverse complement strand
CCTTGGAAATTTTATTAAAAAATTGTACAAACTGTCTGTCTTAGCACGAGTTGAAGTAAACAACTAATTAAAATTGATTTTGACAAAAAGTCAGTTTTTTTTCTTATAATCATAAAACTAACATAGTTACAATTCTCTATCTAGATGATGTATTGAAAAGTTAGATTTAGAAAATGTGTTTGAAGACCTCCAGGGCTTCTGCCACTCCCGGCGAAATAATTGTATGTGCCGTTATTCGATCTGGCAGCTGAATTATATCCTCTAGATGGTTAAACAGTAAAAATTCGCAAAAGTAAAAACAAAATTCTACCGTATAACACAATCGTTATTTATCCTTATACAGTAAAACCATTTTTAAGAGCTGACTTTGGGGCTAAACCTGAGTGGGAACTAACTTATTACAGCCCGGCTTGCTTTTTTTTATCACGGTATCATTTTACACGTTTATTATATGATTTTTTTTGTTTCTATTTTTGAAAACTGATTAATAGCCACGGCACAAAAATATTGTTATATATTCTACAAAGACGATAAATGCATGCCTTATTTCTGAAGGCTAACGTTCGCAATTTCCTACACTAGCGGACGAACTAAAAATTTGTGCCGAATGTAGGAAAGATATCAGTAAACTGAAAAATACCAGCGTAAAATGTTCCTTCAGATAGAAATGTTGATAATCTTGAAACTAATGGAATCATCATGTCAAATGAAAAAAATATGCTAAATGACGATGAAGATCCAGACTTCTTATTTGGAAAACTCGAGCTGAATGTTACGATGTAAAATAACAAATATTATGAAGCCGTAATTGAAGTTCCAGATCAAATCAAAACAAAGAGAAATTTAATTCGACAACGAGTAGAGCTGAGAAACTTCAATTTCCCACGTTTGCTCTAAAGTTTCATGATCGCAGGCTACTAATGATCCAATTAAAAAGAACCAAACGAAAAGCTAACAATGCGAAAAAGTTAGCTACTAACCATGGGATATTAACTCTTTCCATGCCAAAAATAGGAAGGCCTTTGTGTCTTGAAACTGAAGGTCTCGTATCCAAATTTTATGAGCATGAAGAAATAAGTCCCATTATGTCTAAAATAGAGGATTGTTTGTCTCTTCAAATGAGTGACAAGAAAGCTGTTGATCAAAAAGATTAATTTTGTACAATTTCAATTAATATTATGCAAAATTTCAGTCAGAATATAAACGTCCAATATTTACTGAACAATCCCTAGGTCATTTTAAATGGTTATTGCGATTGTTTAAAGTTAACCTGCTGCCCCGA
>NC_046665.1:120801762-120803210 GCF_010883055.1 Belonocnema kinseyi | reverse complement strand
CCTTGGAAATTTTATTAAAAAATTGTACAAACTGTCTGTCTTAGCACGAGTTGAAGTAAACAACTAATTAAAATTGATTTTGACAAAAAGTCAGTTTTTTTTTGTTATAATCATAAAACTAACATAGTTACAATTCTCTATCTAGATGATGTATTGAAAATTTAGAATTAGAAAATGTGTTTCTGAAGACCTCCAGGGCTTCTCCCACTCCCGGCGAAATAATTGTATGTGCCGTTATTCGATCTGGCAGCTGAATTATATCCGCTAGATGGCTAAACAGTAAAAATTCGCAAAAGTAAAAACAAAAATCTACCGTATAACACAATCGTTATTTATCCTTATACAGTAAAACCATTTTTAGGAGCTGATTTTGGGGCTAAACGTGAGTGGGAACTAACTTATTACAGCCCGGTTTGCTTTTTTTTATCACGGTATCATTTTACACGTTTATTAGATGATTTTTTCATTTCTATTTTTGAAAACTGATTACTAGCCACGGCACAAAAATATTGTTATATATTCTACAAAGACGTTAAATACATGCCTTATTTCTGAAGGCTAACGTTTGCAATTTCCTACACTATCTGGCGAACTAAAAATTTGTGCCTAATGTAGAAAAGATCTCAGTAAACTGAAAAATACCAGCGTAAAATGTAGATGGCAGCGATCAGCCTCGTAATGATGTTTCTTCAGATAGAAATGTTGATAATCTTGAAACTAATGGAATCATCATGTCAAATGAAGAAAATATGTTAAATCACGATGAAGATCCAGACTTCTTATTTGGAAAACTCGAGCTGAATGTTACGATGTGAAATAACAAATATCATGAAGCCGTAATTGAATTTCCAGATCAAATCAAATCAAAGAGAAATTTAATTCGACAACGAGTAGAGCTGAGAAACTTCAACTTCCCACGCTTGCTCTAAAGTTTCATGGTCGCAGGCTACTAATGGTCGAATTAAAAACAACCAAACGAAAAGCTGACAATGCGAAAAAGTTAGCTACTAACCATGGGATATTAACTCTTTCCATCCCAAAAATAGGAAGGCCTTTGTGTCTTGAAACTGAAGGTCTCGTGTCCAGATTTTATGAGCATGATGAAATAAGTCCCATTATGTCTAACATAAAGGATTGCTTGTCTCTTCAAATGAGTGACAAGAAAGCTGTTGAACAAAAAGATTAATTTTGTGCAATTTTAATTATTATTATGCAGAATTTCAGTCAGAATATTAAGAGATTGAAATATGCTTCACAAAATTCATACAACTCAGATTGAAACATTGCGTTTTAGCGCGAAGTAGCAGTATATACACAGTATGTGCTTATGTTCACCATGAAAAGGTAAGCTTAATGCTAAAAGAAATAAACGTGCAATATTTACTGAACAATCCCTAGGTCATCTTAAATGATTATTGCGATTGTTTAAAGTTAACCTGCTGCCCCGA
>NC_046665.1:120798297-120801662 GCF_010883055.1 Belonocnema kinseyi | reverse complement strand
AGCTTAATGCTAAAAGAAATAAACGTGCAATATTTACTGAACAATCCCTAGGTCATCTTAAATGATTATTGCGATTGTTTAAAGTTAACCTGCTGCCCCGATGTGACAAGCTTCTGCCAATTAGGAGAATTCCAAAGAAGCCCCGGTATTATCAAAGTTAAAGATCATATTATTCATACTTATGATGAGAAGGATTTGAAAGAAATTGAATTTGATTCTTGGCTGCAGACTGATAGATGCACTTTGAACGTGTTCATCATGAACGCTGATGGATGTCTAAAAGAGCTTTGTAAAGCTGGGAACTTTGGATTTATTCTCCAAAAGGTGTAACTCATGCAAAAAGCATGGAAATGATATCGGACAATTTGAGCCATGCTATTATTGCCGTTCAGGAGTTCCAGAAGCTAATTGTTAATTAGGTATCTCAAGGTAAATTTCATAATACAGAAGGTGCACTACGTGTGAGACGAAACAGGTTAGCATTTTGAGAGCAAGAGCAATTTTGCTAATATCGTAGCTCACATAGCAGATTTCGGAATTCCAGGTGCATGGCATTACTATCCTGCAACTCATGTTAACGGAAAAGTTGATGACATACGGATGAATGTTAAACAAAATGCAGCAAGGTTTAGCCTACAATGTTCTGCTAAAGACTGCATCTTAGATAATTCATACCTATTTCAGTGCGAATAGAATTACTGCAAGAAAATTTAAATCATTTTTTGTCGCAACGAAAATCACGTAGCGACTGTTAAGGAATTGAAAAGCAGATTTGATGCTGCAAGTGAAAATCAAAGGAACTTTGCAATATAAAGAGAAGAAATGAAAATTAGGAAATAAAGTGACAACTGTCACTAAAAAAACGAGAGTCAAAAAGAAAGGCAGATAGAAATACAAAAAAGACCTGTCTTATTTCTAAAAAAGTAAAATTTATTTTCACCTTCATTTTTGAAGGTCAAGTATTTCTTTGTTAAATAAATACAAACATCAGATCAACATCGCGTGAAAACCGCTATAAAAACTGTACTAGATAAAATAATGTTCATAGCTATTAGAAGAGTTCAAAATAGTAGAAATAAACGACATCTATGAAAATCCCAAGAATTTCTCTCCCTCCTCATCGGTCATTATTTGTCTGAATGACAACATTCTTTCTCCATAAACTTCTATCCAGTAGCACAACATTTTACCTAAGTTTAGCTTTGAGCGGACAACTGTTTCAAAAGGAGACTTTGCTTTTGCTTCTACTAATCTTTTAACTACGACTTTCTGTCTCATTCACATTTCAAGCATTCAAGTCCAACTATTAAATACACAGTTTGCCTATTTGAAAAATACGGAGAATTTTTACGGAATCAGCTGAGAGTACATTTTCGATAAAACTTTTCGAAAGGTATTCGAAAATTAATAAGAATTCAATTTAATTTGTCTATTCAAACATTGTACGGGTGTTTTTCAAGAAAAACGCTGAATTTTGGTTTACGAAATCAACTAATATTACTTTTCTGCTGACTCTTCGCTATAATACTTTGTAAATTGGCCAGTCTTATCAATTTTGACTAAAAAACAGAAAGAGAATCATAGCAAAAAGTGACTAAAAACATATTCTTGGTTGATTTCCTAAACGAAAATTGAAAGTATTCGTTAACAGTAGCGAAAACCAGTACTTCTTAATTAAAATCGTTTTCATAATTCAAAATTTTAAAGAATAGCCAAAATTTTTATTTTTTCTAAATATTGTTCAAATTATAAATTATTGTTGACAATAAGGAAATCGTTATCGAAAAGTATTATCCGAAATATATTTGGAGAAAGTTATACGAAAAACATTTTTAGTCGATTTGGTAAAAATTAGGCCTATTAGATTAACAATAGATAATCTGTCAATTTGTTCATAAGAATTATTCAAACAGTTTTAAAATAGCATCCATTCCTGTTAATTCGTGATGCAAAATAAAGTATCACATATTAATATCAGATATTAAAATCTATTACATCTGTTTACATTGGTAGAAGTCCTTTAAAATCTTCTCTTTATGATTGCAGAATTAAGTACACAGCCAATTGCCGAGCCTTGTCTTCGTGCCAGGTCTAGGTCTCCTTCTAACACCAATCATTCACATGAGAGGCCTTTTGTTCCTGCCGAGTCGCATCCTCGCCTCAAAAGCGTCTTACCGCCTGGCAGGTCCACAATTCCTTCTGCCAGGCCCGTTTCTCCTCCTGCCAGGTCCATAATTCCTCCTGTCAGGTCCATAGATTTTTCTATAGGTCTTCCTGCACCTGATGGAAAAGTATGTGGAATGGAATACCTTGAATATACTCGGCTTATTTCCCTTAATAATCCGCAACGGATATACAAACTTCGAAGATACACTTTTCCTACTGAAGCATCAATTAAAGTGAGACTCGGAGGAAATACGTATGGGTCTCTTCCAACCCAAGACCAAATTGTATTATCAACATCTAATGGTGATGTTTTTGCATTATTGAAAAGTTATAATGTTCTTGCTGGAATATATAATCGATTTGATGGGGATATAAGACGTTGTAAAATAAACATGAAAAGCAGAAAAATTACTCAGTTAAACAACAAGGAAATTGATGACACTCCAGTAGGTGATCGCCGCAAAATTATGTTAAATTATTTAGTAAAGCATGAAAATGTCGAACTATAAACAATTTTGTTCCTGCTCTAGACTTGAAATCAACTTGCACATGCAACTGGTAATTAGAGTATAAAAATCCATGTGTTATGGTTCACAAGGCTTCAATATTTTGCCAATACCCCAGCCACTCTTTTTCAGAAACAAGTATACAAGCTCTATTTCACGCGTATATAAAAATATTGCAGGAGAATTATCATACGACTGTCTGAAAATATCGGTCCGGCTAGTTCGGTCTAAAATGGCGATTTCTGGAAGATGATATATGACATGTAAAGACTTTTAAACAAAATTCATGAATTTCTTGAAGTTTGAAACTATACCTTGAATTGTATCAAGACCTAGGAAGGGAAAGCAAATGAAAATATTGTATAAAATTTTATAAATTCCTACCAACAATGATTATTTTTTAAAGTAATATATCGTTAGTACACCCTTAACACCTTTAAATCTGTCTTTTTAACTAAAGATGAATATGTACTTTTTATTTATATTAAAATCTTCTCTAGCTTAATATTCACTATTCAATGTTTTGTAAAAAAGAACTTCGTACAAAATTTATTTTGTTTAAAATTTAAACTTCTTATATAAAATTTATCCATTCTGCTAAAAATTCTTTTTTTTTGTAAACAAAATGATTTTTTAGTTTAAAAATGCAGCTATTACATTTTTAAAAAATTTTCATTTCTTATTTAATTAAAA
>NC_046665.1:120796837-120798197 GCF_010883055.1 Belonocnema kinseyi | reverse complement strand
TGTTTACTATTCTCTATCTCAAGAGATGATTACTAGATATAAAATGTTAGTGTATGAAAACTGTTTATTGCTAACACTTTTTATAAGTTTTAATTTGAACTTTGGTTACCTGTTTGATTCTCATGTTCGTTACTCATCCCAAAATTCACCAGAAAGTCCCTTGTTTTGGGCGGTATACCTGATATTTCTGTCAAAAGACAAGAAAGATTTATGAAATTCTATTGTTAACAGTGTATTGAAAATAGTGAATTTGCTATTTGATTACGCAATTTTATTTCGTAAAAGTTAGTTAAAACACTTTCAAGATTCCCAGCATACTAAATGCCTTCCAATCATCTTCACCAACATAATGTATTTACAAGTTCGTGATGAAAAATAAAAATGTATTAACTTGATCTGTTTTGCCTTACTTTGAAGTCACAATTAAAATTTAAAATCATTATTTCGTTCGCAAGTTTGAACGCGCCTAGGGCGCGCGACGGTTGATTCTCGCGCTTCGCGCTCGGATATTGATTCTTTGCATTTAGAATGCTTGAAAAAAACTTTATCAAAAAGATCTCTTTTAGATGGCAGTATTTTTATGCGTCTTCATATTCTGAATTGTCTACTTAATTAAGTATAATCAAAGATGAAGTTTCTCAAAGCTCTATAGGCTTTGAGGTACACATTCTCATCGTGACACTCGCGCTGCGCGCTCGATTTCCGACAGACATTTGTTAACCGGTTTTGTTGGATTTTTTTTTCTCGTAACTTTCGTCGTTTTTCCACACATTTTTTTTTATTTTACTTTTTTCAACGTTATTTTTCACGAATAACATAAAAAGTACGCGTCCTATCAAGAAGTAATTCTGAACGAAATTGTAGATATTTTTTGGGATAACTATTTTTGTTGAGTCATCTTTTTTGTATCCTACATAGTTTTTCCACCAAATGCAATTTTTTATTTTCTATTATTTTTTGTGAAATCAAAATTTTAATTTTCGATTTTTGAAGAAAATCCAAAAATGCATTGTGATTTATTTATTTATTATCATTTATTTATTTTATTTATCATTATTTATTTGTGATCTTGTAGGAATTTCAAAAAGAAATGTTTTTCTTTTCTTGACTTTTTTTCATATCGTGCGTTTTTCGGCTTCAAATTTTGATTTTCGGTTGATTAAAAAAATTTTGAAAACGCTATAACTGAGAATTTTCTTTTTATCGAAAAGAGTCAAAATAATAAATTGTTTGTCCTGTTTAATACTATAAATATCCGTACATAGAATTTTCAAATTCAGCAAAAATTGGTCTCGAAACGTGGAGATCCATTGAAAAAGTGTGATGTCAAATTTCCGACAATTCTGATACTTTCTCAATC
>NC_046665.1:120796396-120796827 GCF_010883055.1 Belonocnema kinseyi | reverse complement strand
AAAAAATTATATGTATATCTGATATCAAAATTGAATCTTGTATAATATAAAGTTTCGGAAGTAAAAACAAGCTATAAAACACTGATTCATATAAGAAAAACCTAAGGATTTTCCTAATTAGTATGGTACTTATGCAGCAAAGAAATGATATAAATAATAATCGTTTATTATCGAACAGATTTTAAAGTATTTTAAAATATAAAAACTCATAATAATATATTCCTTACTTACCAATAGTATTAAGAATAATATTCAAAGTTAAGACCAGAGTACACAGGATCTTCATTTTTGTTAAAATGTAGAAAAACTTATTAGCGCAGTTTTAGGAATAGCCTGACTTATCAATTATCAGATAATTCATATGTGTATACTGTTCGGAGATATTTGCTTTTCTCCCGTATCCAAGTATAAGCTTTGGTATATGAGTTATG
>NC_046665.1:120795584-120796386 GCF_010883055.1 Belonocnema kinseyi | reverse complement strand
TGGCGAGGTAACAAATTTCTATTATTATTACCTTATCAATTTAGTAGAAGATGAGCTATCGCAAGTGTATAAATATTTAACCTTGAGAAACCGACACTTATGCTGAAGGTTTAATTACTGATTTAATTTTTTTAACTTGTTCTCGAGTAAACCTGATTTGTCGTCACGACCAGGGACTAAGGTAAGTGACAATTGAGATAAGGATGTTATAAATTGATTTATTGCGATATACGAAATTTGTAACGATTTCAGTTCTTTGTCATTTCTACGCGGACAATACTATTAATTCTTTCAGGGTCGGTGTTTTATCATTTGATGAACTCAAATGAGGGCGTAAGACAGGGATGCCATAGGTGTTGATTGCTCTGATCTGGCTTGCCGAATTTAGGGAAGTCTTCAGAATCAATCCGAGTATTGTATTGAGGGCAGTCATTGTCTCAATTTCATTCTCAAATTCGTTTTCCAGCTCTGCGATCCCTAATTCTCCACTTGTTAAATTCACTATTCTGCATTTATCTAGTTCAAACTCCAAGTAGATATCATTGAAAGACGGCTTTTTGACATTGATAAGTAGCTGCAGTTTCTGGTCCAAAATAGTGTAGAGCTGCAGAATCTTAAGGCAACATATACATTTAGCATGAAGCCTGGAATTAGATCTGGATGTTCAATGATATTCTGAAACCACCTTGCCAACGCAATATGCACACTCTTCAGGTACTTGTACCAGAAGTTGCAAACCATGTAGGAACATGAATCTTTCTAAATACTTACCTATTTGACAACCTTTAAAACATCTGAAAAT
>NC_046665.1:120795057-120795574 GCF_010883055.1 Belonocnema kinseyi | reverse complement strand
TTAGCACCATCTCAGGGTCATTGCTTACTTTTGCTTTCTCTAGTTGAAACCACGCAGTGTCCAAATTGCTTTTGTTCGTTGTTCCTCAAACACCCGATCAGTAATTGGGCATGTCTTCCAATTGGGAAACTTCAGTGTCTTGGATTTTATTTTGCGTTGCACTCAGTTCAGGATGAAACCTTCTTTAAAATTCATTAAAGTTTCAACTTTGTTGCCTTTTTTTACTAATTTCCTTGTACTGACGAAGTCTAGCAGTAAGCACTTTAATCCTCTGCCGTTGGAAGTCTATGATCTCATAAAATATAGTAAGTGTCAATGCCTTGATTTACCGAGTGTAGACGATTTTAGTAACACTGTTTAAACGCTTTCTGCTATTATTTCCTTTCTTATATTCAGCCAATCTACTCAATTTGCACCTGGGTTTGCTGACATCCATTTCCAATCCAATCTTTCATGGTGGATCCGGCACTTAGTGATCCGGTACTTCGAGTACATTGTCCGTAGCACATATGTCTTT